>NW_027196086.1:42500-110200 GCF_038502225.1 Cherax quadricarinatus | reverse complement strand
TCGGTGTTCCTCTCTTCCAGGACTCCAGTCTAGTTACTCGGTGTTCCTCTCTTCCAGGACTCCAGTCTAGCTACTCGGTGTTCCTCTCTTCCAGGACTCCAGTCAAGCTACTCGGTGTTCCTCTCTTCCAGGACTCCAGTCTAGCTACTCGGTGGTCCCCTCTTCCAGGACTGCAGTCTAGCTACTCGGTGTTCCTCTCTTCCAGGACTCCAGTCTAGTTACTCGGTGTTCCTCTCTTCCAGGACTCCAGTCTAGCTACTCGGTGTTCCTCTCTTCCAGGACTCCAGTCTAGCTACTCGGTGTTCCTCTCTTCCAGGACTCCAGTCTAGCTACTCGGTGTTCCTCTCTTCCAGGACTCCAGTCTAGCTACTCGGTGTTCCTCTCTTCCAGGACTCCAGTCTAGTTACTCGGTGTTCCTCTCTTGCAGGACTCCAGACTAGCTACTCGCTGTTCCTCTATTCCAGGACTCCAGTCTAGTTACTCAGTGTTCCTCTCTTCCAGGACTCCATTCTAGTTACTCGGTGTTCCTCTCTTCCAGGAGTCCAGTTTAACTACTCTGTGTTCCTCTATTCCAGGACTCCAGTCTAGTTACTCGGTGTTCCTCTCTTCCAGGACTCCAGTCTAGTTACTCGGTGTTCCTCTCTTGCAGGACACCAGACTAGCTACTCGTTTCCTTTTTTCCAGGACTCCAGTCTAGCTACTCTGTGTTCCTCTTCCAGGACTCCAGTCAAGCTACTCGGTGTTCAGGACTCCAGTCTAGCTACTCGGTGTTCCTCTCTTCCAGGTCCAGTCTAGATACTCGTTGTTCCTCTCTTCCAGGACTCTCTAGCTATTCGTGTTCCTCTCTTCAAGGCCTCTTACTCGGTGTTCCAGGACTCCAGTCTAGTTACTCGGTGTTCCTCTCTTCCAGGACTCCAGTCTAGCTACTCGGTGTTCCTCTCTTCCAGGATTCCAGTCTAGCTACTCGGTGTGGACTCCAGTCCTCTCTTCCAGGACTCCAGTCTAGTTACTCGGTGTTCCTCTCTTCCAGGACTCCAGTCTAGCTACTCGGTGTTCCTCTCTTCCAGGATTCTCCATTCGGTCCTCTCCTCTCTTCCAGGACTCCAGTCTAGTTACTCGGTGTTCCTCTCTTCCAGGACTCCAGTCTAGCTACTCGGTGTTCTTCTCTTCCAGGACTCCAGTTTAGGTACTCGGTGTTCCTCTCTTCCAGGACTCCAGTCTAGTTACGCAGTGTTCCTCTCTTCAAGGACAATATTCTAGTTACTCGGTGTTCCTCTCTTCCAGGACTCCAGTCTAGTTACTCGGTGTTCCTCTCTTCCAGGACTCCAGTCTAGTTATTCGGTGTTCCTCTCTTCCAGGACTCCAGTCTAGTTACTCGGTGTTCCTCTCTTGCAGGACTCCAGACTAGCTACTCGCTGTTCCTCTATTCCAGGACTCCAGTCTAGTTACTCAGTGTTCCTCTCTTCCAGGACTCCATTCTAGTTACTCTGTGTTCCTCTCTTCCAGGACTCCATTCTAGTTACTCTGTGTTCCTCTCTTCCAGGAGTCCAGTTTAACTACTCTGTGTTCCTCTATTCCAGGACTCCAGTCTAGCTACTCGGTGTTCCTGTCTTCCATGACTCCAGTCTAGCTACTCGGTGTTCCTCTCTCCAGTCTAGCAGGACTCCAGTCTAGTTACTCGGGGTTCCTCTCTTCCAGGACTCCAATCTAGCTACTCGGTGTTCCTCTCTTCCAGGACTCCAGTCTAGCTACTCGGTGTTCCTCTCTTCCAAGACTCCAGTCTAGCTACTCGGTGTTCCTCTCTTCCAGGACTCCAGTCTAGCTACTCGGTGTTCCTCTCTTCCAGGACTCCAGTCTAGCTACTCGGTGTTCCTCTCTTCCAGGACTCCAGTCTAGTTACTCGGTGTTCCTCTCTTCCAGGACTCCAGTCTAGTTACTCGGTGTTCCTCTCTTCCAGGACTCCAGTCTAGTTACTCGGTGTTCCTCTCTTCCAGGACTCCAGTCTAGTTACTCGGTGTTCCTCTCTTCCAGGACTCCAGTTTAGCTACTCTGTGTTCCTCTATTCCAGGACTCCAGTCTAGTTACTCGGTGTTCCTCTCTTCCAGGACTCCAGTCTAGTTACTCGGTGTTCCTCTCTTCCAGGACTCCAGTCTAGTTACTCGTTGTTCCTCTCTTCCAGGACTCCAGTCTAGTTACTCGGTGTTCCTCTCTTCCAGGACTCCAGTTTAGCTACTCTGTGTTCCTCTCTTCCAGGACTCCAGTCTAGGTACTCGGTGTTCCTCTCTTACACTCGGTGTTCCTGTCTTCCAGGACTCCAGTCTAGTTACTCGTTGTTCCTCTCTTCCAGGACTCCAGTCTAGTTACTCGGTGTTCCTCTCTTCCAGGACTCCAGTCTAGTTACTCGGTGTTCCTCTCTTCCAGGACTCCAGTCTAGCTACTCGGTGTTCCTCTCTTCCAGGACTCCAGTCTAGCTACTCGGTGGTCCTCTCTTCCAGCACTCCAGTTTAGGTACTCAGTGTTCCTCTCTTCCAGGACTCCAGTCTAGGTACTCGGTGTTCCTCTCTTCCAGGAATCCAGTCTAGCTACTCGGTGTTCCTCTCTTCCAGGACTCCAGTTTAGCTACTCGGTGTTCCTCTCTTCCAGGACTCCAATTTAGGTACTCAGTGTTCCTATCTTCTAGGACTCGAGTCTTGCTACTCGGTGTTCCTCTCTTCCAGGCGTCCAGTCTAGCTACTTGGTGTTCCTCTCTTCCAGAACTCCAGTCTAGCTACTCGGTGTTCCTCTCTTTCTGGACTCCAGTCTACTTAGTCTAGCTACTCGGTGTTCCTCTCTTCCAGGACTCCAGTCTAGTCCAGTACTATTCGGTGTTCCTCTCTTCCAGGACTCCAGTCTAGTTACTCGGTGTTCCTCTTCCAAGACTCCAGGACTCCAATCTAGCTACTCGGTGTTCCTTTCTTCCAGGACACCAGTCTAGCTACTCTGTGTTCCTTTCTTGCAGGCCTCCAGTCAAGCTACTCGGTGTTCCTATCCTCCAAGACTCCATTCTAGCTACTCGTTGTTCCTATCCTCCAAGACTCCAGTCTAGTTACTCTGTGTTCCTCTCTTCCAGGACTCCAGTCTAGTTACTCGGTGTTCCTCTCTTCCAGGACTCCAGTCTACCTACTCGGTGTTCCTCTCTTCCAGGACTCCAGTCTAGTTACTCGGTGTTCCTCTCTTCCAGGACTCCAGTCTAGTTACTCGGTGTTCCTCTCTTCCAGGACTCCAGTCTAGTTACTCGGTGTTCCTCTCTTCCAGGACTCCTGTCTATCTACTCGGTGTTCCTCTATTCCAGGACTCCAGTCTAGCTACTCGGTGTTCCTTTCTTCCAGGCCTCCAGTCAAGCTACTCGGTGTTCATCTCTTCCAGGACTCCAGTCTAGCTACTCGGTGTTCCTATAATTCAAGACTCCAGTCTAGCTACTCGGTGTTCCTCTCTTCAAGGACTCCAGTCTAGATACTCGTTGTTCCTCTCTTCCAGGACTTCAGTCTAGCTATTCGGTGTTCCTCCAGTCTAGACTAGCTCTGGTGTTCCTCTCTTCCAGGACTCCAGTCAAGCTACTCTGTGTTCCTCTCTTCCAGGACTCCAGTCTAGTTACTCGGTGTTCCTCTATTCCAGGACTCCAGTCTAGCTACTCGGTGTGCCTCTCCGCCCGGACTCCAGTTTAGCTACTCGGTGTTTCTCTCTTCCAGGACTCCAGTCTATCTACTCGGTGTTCCTCTCTTCCAGGACTCCAGTCTAGCTACTCGGTGTTCCTCTCTTCCAGGACTCCAGTCTAGCTACTCGGTGTTCCTCTCTTCCAGGACTCCAGTCTAGCTACTCGGTGTTCCTCTCTTCCAGGACTCCAGTCTAGTTACTCGGTGTTCCTCTCTTCCAGGTCTAGTTACTCGGTGTTCCTCTCTTTCTGGACTCCAGTTTAGGTACTCAGTGGTCCTCTCTTCCCGGACACCAGTCTAGCTACTCGGTGTTCCTCTCTTCCAGGACTCCAGTCTTGATACTCGGTGTTCCTTTCTTCAAGGCCTCCAGTCTAGCTATTCGGTGTTCCTCTCTTGCAGGACTCAAGTTTTGCTACTTGGTGTTCCTCTCTTCCAGGACTCCAGTCTAGCTACTCTGTGTTCCTCTCTTCCAGGACTCCAGTCTAGCTACTCGTTGTTCCTCTCTTCCTGGACTCCAGTCTAGCTACTCGGTGTTCCACTCTTCCAGGACTCCAGTCTAGCTATTCGGTGTTCCTCTATTCCAGGACTCCAGTCTAGCTATTGGGTGTTCCTCTCTTCTTGGACTCCAGTCTAGCTACTCAGTGTTCCTCTCTTCCAGGACTCCAGTCTTGGTACACGGTGTTCCTCTCTTTCAGGACTCCAGTCTATCTACTCGGTGTTCCTCTCTTCCAGGCCTCTAGTTTAGGTACTCGGTGTTAATCTCTTCCAGGACTCCACTCTATCTACTCGGTGTTCCTCTCTTCCAGGACTCCAGTCTAGGTACTCGGTGTTCCTCTCTTCCAGGACTCTAGTACTCGGTGTTCCTCTCTTCCAGGACTCCACTCTATCTACTCGGTGTTCCTCTCTTCCAGGACTCCAGTCTAGGTACTCGGTGTTCCTCTCTTCCAGGAATCCAGTCTAGCTACTCGGTGTTTCTCTCTTCCAGGACTCCAGTTTAGCTACTCGGTGTTTCTCTCTTCCAGGACTCCAGTCTTGATACTCGGTGTTCCTTTCTTCCAGGACTTCTAGCTACTCGGTGTTCCTCTCTTCCAGGACTCCAGTCTAGCTACTCGGTGTTCCTCTCTTCCAGGACTCCAGTCTAGTGTTCCTACTCGTCTAGTGTTCCTCTCTTCCAGGACTCCAGTCTAGGACTCCAGTACTCGGTGTTCCTCTCTTCCAGGACTCCAGTCTAGCTACTCGGTGTTCCTCTCTTCCAGGACTTCAGTCTAGTTACTCGGTGTTCCTCTCTTACAGGACTCCAGTCTAGCTAGCTACTCGGTAGGACTCCAGTTCACTCTACTCGGTGTTCCTCTCCTCCAGGACTCCAGTCTAGCTACTCGGTGTTCCTTTAATCCAGGACTCCAGTCTAGCTATTCGGTGTTCCTCTCTTCCAGGACACCAGTCTAGCTACTCGGTGTTCCTGTCTTCAAGGACTCCAGTCTAGCTATTCGATGTTCCTCTCTTCCAGGCGTCCAGTTTAGGTACTCGGTGCTAATCTCTTCCAGGACTCCACTCTATCTACTCGGTGTTCCTCTCTTCCAGGACTCCAGTCTAGCTGCTCGGCGTTCCTCTCTCTCAGGGCTCTAGTCTAGCTACTCGGTGTTCCTCTCTTCAAGGACTCCAGTCTAGTAACTCTGTGTTCCTCTCTTCCAGGACTCCAGTCTAGTTACACGGTGTTCCTCTCCTCCAGGACTCCAGTCTAGTTACTCGGTGTTCCTCTCTTCCAGGACTCCAGTCTAGCTATTCGGTGTTCCTCTATTCCAGGACTCCAGTCTAGCTACCAGTGTTCCTCTCTTCCAGAACTCCAGCTACTCGGTGTTCCTCTCTTCCAGGAATCCAGTCTAGCTACTCGGTGTTTCTCTCTTCCAGGACTCCAGTCTAGCTATTCGGTGTTCCTCTATTCCAGGACTCCAGTCTAGCTATTGGGTGTTCCTCTCTTCTTGGACTCCAGTCTAGCTACTCGGTGTTCCTCTCTTTCTGGACTCCAGTTTAGGTACTCAGTGGTCCTCTCTTCCCGGACACCAGTCTAGCTACTCGGTGTTCCTCTCTTCCAGGACTCCAGTCTTGATACTCGGTGTTCCTTTCTTCCAGGAGTCAAGTCAAGCTACTCGGTGTTCTTCTGTCTTCCAGGACTCAAGTCCAGCTACTCGGTGTTCTTCTGTCTTCCAGGACTCAAGTCCAGCTACTTGGTGTTCTTTTGTCTTCCAGGACTCCAGTCTAGCTACTCGGTGTTCTTCTGTCTTCCAGGACTCAAGTCCAGCTACTCGGTGTTCTTCTGTCTTCCAGGACTCAAGTCCAGCTACTCGGTGTTCTTCTGTCTTCCAGGACTCAAGTCCAGCTACTCGGTGTTCTTCTGTCTTCCAGGACTCAAGTCCAGCTACTCGGTGTTCTTCTGTCTTCCAGGACTCAAGTCCAGCTACTCGGTGTTCTTCTGTCTTCCAGGACTCAAGTCCAGCTACTCGGTGTTCTTCTGTCTTCCAGGACTCAAGTCCAGCTACTCGGTGCTCTTCTGTCTTCCAGGACTCCAGTCTAGTTAATCGGCGTTCTTCTGTCTTCCAGGACTCAAGTCCAGCTACTCGGTGTTTTTCTGTCTTCCAGGACTCACCAGTCTTCCAGGACTCAAGTCCAGCTACTTGGTGTTCTTTTGTCTTCCAGGACTCAAGTCCAGCTACTCGGTGCTCTTCTGTCTTCCAGGACTCAAGTCCAGCTACTCGGTGTTCTTCTGTCTTCCAGGACTCAAGTACAGCTACTTGGTGTTTTTTTGTCTTCCAGGACTCAAGTCCAGCTACTCGGTGCTCTTTTGTCTTCCAGGACTCAAGTCCAGCTACTCGGTGCTCTTCTGTCTTCCAGGACTCCAGTCTAGTTAATCGGCGTTCTTCTGTCTTCCAGGACTCAAGTCCAGCTACTCGGTGCTCTTCTGTCTTCCAGGACTCAAGTCCAGCTACTCGGTGTTCTTCTGTCTTCCAGGACTCAAGTACAGCTACTTGGTGTTCTTCTGTCTTCCAGGACTCAAGTACAGCTACTTGGTGTTCTTTTGTCTTCCAGGACTCAAGTCCAGCTACTCGGTGTTCTTCAGTCTTCCAGGACTCAAGTCCAGCTACTCGGTGCTCTTCTGTCTTCCAGGACTCCAGTCTAGTTAATCGGCGTTCTTCTGTCTTCCAGGACTCAAGTCCAGCTACTCGGTGTTCTTCTGTCTTCCAGGACTCAAGTCCAGCTACTGGTGTTGCACAAACCCTTCATATCTGTTATTGTTCTCATGTTAGATTTATAAAAGCTACTCGTCTTGTACACTTTAATTTAACACATTCGACTGCATGACGTTCAAGCCTGTACGACTTCAAAACCACCCCGAATGACCGTTAACAATATTAAATACATTACTAGTATTAAGTCACCTATCATCAATACCCATCAATTAGTTAATTACCTACATTACACAAGTAACCGGGACATAGTCACTGGTCCATGACGGACCGTAACGTTGTGGTAAGTACTTTTCTCTTATTGCGGGTTATTTGTGTACTGTTCGAGTCATGGTATAACTGTATTTTCTTTCGTAAATTCAGTATAGTTTGTATGTTTTCTCGTATATGCGTGGATACCTGGAGTATACCTGGAGGGGGTTTCGGGGGTCAACGATCCCGCGGCCCGGTCTGAGACCAGGCCTCATCGTGGATCGTGGTCTGATTAACTTGGCTGTTACTGCTGGCAGCACGCAAACTGGCGAAGGAACCTTAGCCCGGCTGGTCAGGTACTGACTTTAGGTGCCTGTCCAGTGCCTGCTTGAAGACAGTCAGGGGTCTTGAAGACAGCCTAGGGTCTTGAAGACAGTCAGGGGGCCTTGAGCCTTGAAGACAGCCAGGGGTCTTGAAGACAGCCAGGGGTCTTGAAGACAGCCAGGGGCCTTGAAGACAGTCAGGGGTCTTGAAGACAGCCAGGGGTCTTGAAGACAGTCAGGGGGCCTTGAGCCTTGAAGACAGCCAGGGGTCTTGAAGACAGCCAGGGGTCTTGAAGACAGTCAGGGGCCTTGAAGACAGCCAGGGGTCTTGAAGACAGCCAGGGGTCTTGAAGACAGTCAAGGGTCTTGAAGAGAGTCATGGGTCTTGAAGACAGTCAAGGGTCTTGAAGACAGCCAGGGGTATTGAAGACAGTCAAGGGTCTTGATGAGAGTCAAGGGTCTTGAAGACAGCCAGGGGTCTTGAAGACAGTCAAGGGTCTTGAAGAGAGTCAAGGGTCTTGAAGACAGCCAGGGGTATTGAAGACAGTCAAGGGTCTTGAAGAGAGTCAAGGGTCTTGAAGACAGTCAAGGGTCTTGAAGACAGCCAGGGGTATTGAAGACAGTCAAGGGTTTTGAAGAGAGTTAAGGGTCTTGAAGACAGCCAGGGGTCTTGAAGACAGTCAAGGGTCTTGAAGAGAGTCAAGGGTCTTGAAGACAGCCAGGGGTCTTGAAGACAGCCAGGGGTCTTGAAGACAGCCAGGGGTCTTGAAGACAGCCAGTGGTCTTGAAGACAGCCAGGGGTCTTGAAGACAGCCAGGGGTCTTGAAGACAGTCAAGAGTCTTGAAGACAGCCAGGGGTCTTGAAGAGAGTCAAGGGTCTTGGAGACACCCAGGGGTCTTGAAGGCATCCAGGGGTCTTGAAGACAGCCAGGGGTCTTGAAGACAGCCTGGGATCTTGAAGGCAGCCTGGGGTCTTGAAGACAGCCAGGGGTCTTGAAGACAGCCAGGGGTCTTGAAGACAGCCAGGGGTCTTGAAGACAGCCAGGGGTCTTGAAGACAGCCAGGGGTCTTGAAGACAGTTAAGGGTCTTGAAGACAGCCAGGGGTCTTGAAGACAGCCAGGGGTCTTGAAGACAGCAAGGGGTCTTGAAGACAGCCAGGGGTCTTGAAGACAGCCAGGGGTCTTGAATACAGCCAGGGGTCTTGAAGAAAACCAGGAGTCTATTGGTAATCCCCCTTATGTATGCCTGGAGGCAGTTGAACAGTCTTGGGCCCCTGACATTTAAAAAAATCTCTTACGGACGAACATAACATGAAACTCGCAAGAAAATTGAAATATTCTTCAGGTGACGTTTAAAATTACTGAATTTTATTTCATTAATACATGGTGACCCGAGGACTGGTGGGCAAAGTTCTCCCTTCACACGCTCATGTCCGGGTTCGATTTCAGGCAATAGTGGAAATGAATATCAAAATGGAAAACAATACCGACAGGATCGTTTACGATTTTGATGTTGACTCTGTCAGACACTGCAACACGAGGGCATCCTGATGTTGACTCTGTCACACACTGCAACACGAGGGCATCCTGATGTTGACTCTGTCAGACACTGCAACACGAGGGCATCCTGATGTTGACTCTGTCAGACACTGCAACACGAGGCATCCTGATGTTGACTCTGTCAGACACTGCAACACGAGGGCATCATGATGTTGACTCTGTCAGACACTGCAACACGAGGGCATCCTGATGTTGACTCTGTCAGACACTGCAACACGAGGGCATCCTGATGTTGACTCTGTCAGACACTGCAACACGAGGGCATCCTGATGTTGACTCTGTCAGACACTGCAACACGAGGGCATCCTGATGTTGACTCTGTCAGACACTGCAACACGAGGCATCCTGATGTTGACTCTGTCAGACACTGCAACACGAGGGCATCATGATGTTGACTCTGTCAGACACTGCAACACGAGGGCATCCTGATGTTGACTCTGTCAGACACTGCAACACGAGGGCATCCTGATGTTGACTCTGTCAGACACTGCAACACGAGGGCATCATGATGTTGACTCTGTCAGACACTGCAACACGAGGGCATCCTGATGTTGACTCTGTCAGACACTGCAACACGAGGGCATCATGATGTTGACTCTGTCAGACACTGCAACACGAGGGCATCCTGATGTTGACTCTGTCAGACACTGCAACACGAGGGCATCCTGATGTTGACTCTGTCAGACACTGCAACACGAGGGCATCATGATGTTGACTCTGTCAGACACTGCAACACGAGGGCATCCTGATGTTGACTCTGTCAGACACTGCAACACGAGGGCATCCTGATGTTGACTCTGTCAGACACTGCAACACGAGGGCATCATGATGTTGACTCTGTCAGACACTGCAACACGAGGGCATCCTGATGTTGACTCTGTCAGACACTGCAACACGAGGGCATCATGATGTTGACTCTGTCAGACACTGCAACACGAGGGCATCCTGATGTTGACTCTGTCAGACACTGCAACACGAGGGCATCATGATGTTGACTCTGTCAGACACTGCAACACGAGGGCATCCTGATGTTGACTCTGTCAGACACTGCAACACGAGGGCATCCTGATGTTGACTCTGTCAGACACTGCAACACGAGGGCATCCTGATGTTGACTCTGTCAGACACTGCAACACGAGGGCATCCTGATGTTGACTCTGTCAGACACCAACACGAGGGCATCCTGATGTTGACTCTGTCAGACACTGCAACACGAGGGCATCCTGATGTTGACTCTGTCAGACACTGCAACACGAGGGCATCCTGATGTTGACTCTGTCAAACACTGCAACACGAGGGCATCCTGATGTTGACTCTGTCAGACACTGCAACACGAGGGCATCCTGATGTTGACTCTGTCAGACACTGCAACACGAGGGCATCCTGATGTTGACTCTGTCAGACACTGCAACACGAGGGCATCCTGATGTTGACTCTGTCAGACACTGCAACACGAGGGCATCCTGATGTTGACTCTGTCAGACACTGCAACACGAGGGCATCCTGATGTTGACTCTGTCAGACACTGCAACACGAGGGCATCCTGATGTTGACTCTGTCAGACACTGCAACACGAGGGCATCCTGATGTTGACTCTGTCAGACACTGCAACACGAGGGCATCCTGATGTTGACTCTGTCAGACACTGCAACACGAGGGCATCCTGATGTTGACTCTGTCAGACACTGCAACACGAGGGCATCCTGATGTTGACTCTGTCAGACACTGCAACACGAGGGCATCCTGATGTTGACTCTGTCAGACACTGCAACACGAGGGCATCCTGATGTTGACTCTGTCAAACACTGCAACACGAGGGCATCCTGATGTTGACTCTGTCAGACACTGCAACACGAGGGCATCCTGATGTTGACTCTGTCAGACACTGCAACACGAGGGCATCCTGATGTTGACTCTGTCAGACACTGCAACACGAGGGCATCATGATGTTGACTCTGTCAGACACTGCAACACGAGGGCATCCTGATGTTGACTCTGTCAGACACTGCAACACGAGGGCATCCTGATGTTGACTCTGTCAGACACTGCAACACGAGGGCATCCTGATGTTGACTCTGTCAGACACTGCAACACGAGGGCATCCTGATGTTGACTCTGTCAGACACTGCAACACGAGGGCATCCTGATGTTGACTCTGACAGACACTGCAACACGAGGGCATCCTGATGTTGACTCTGACAGACACTGCAACACGAGGGCATCCTGATGTTGACTCTGACAGACACTGCAACACGAGGGCATCCTGATGTTGACTCTGTCAGACACTGCAACACGAGGGCATCCTGATGTTGACTCTGTCAGACACTGCAACACGAGGGCATCCTGATGTTGACTCTGTCAGACACTGCAACACAAGGGCATCCTGATGTTGACTCTGTCAGACACTGCAACACGAGGGCATCCTGATGTTGACTCTGTCAGACACTGCAACACGAGGGCATCCTGATGTTGACTCTGTCAGACACTGCAACACGAGGGCATCATGATGTTGACTCTGTCAGACACTGCAACACGAGGGTACCTGATGTTGACTCTGTCAGACACTGCAACACGAGGGCATCATGATGTTGACTCTGTCAGACACTGCAACACGAGGGCATCCTGATGTTGACTCTGTCAGACACTGCAACACGAGGGCATCCTGATGTTGACTCTGTCAGACACTGCAACACGAGGGCATCCTGATGTTGACTCTGTCAGACACTGCAACACGAGGGCATCCTGATGTTGACTCTGTCAGACACTGCAACACGAGGGCATCCTGATGTTGACTCTGTCAGACACTGCAACACGAGGGCATCCTGATGTTGACTCTGTCAGACACTGCAACACGAGGGCATCCTGATGTTGACTCTGTCAGACACTGCAACACGAGGGCATCCTGATGTTGACTCTGTCAGACACTGCAACACGAGGGCATCCTGATGTTGACTCTGTCAGACACTGCAACACGAGGGCATCATGATGTTGACTCTGTCAGACACTGCAACACGAGGGCATCCTGATGTTGACTCTGTCAGACACTGCAACACGAGGGCATCCTGATGTTGACTCTGTCAGACACTGCAACACGAGGGCATCATGATGTTGACTCTGTCAGACACTGCAACACGAGGGCATCCTGATGTTGACTCTGTCAGACACTGCAACACGAGGGCATCCTGATGTTGACTCTGTCAGACACTGCAACACGAGGGCATCATGATGTTGACTCTGTCAGACACTGCAACACGAGGGCATCCTGATGTTGACTCTGTCAGACACTGCAACACGAGCGCATCCTGATGTTGACTCTGTCAGACACTGCAACACGAGGGCATCCTGATGTTGACTCTGTCAGACACTGCAACACGAGGGCATCCTGATGCTGGCTCTGTCAGACACTGCAACACGAGGGCATCCTGATGCTGGCTCTGTCAGACACTGCAACACGAGGGCATCCTGATGTTGACTCTGTCAGACACTGCAACACGAGGGCATCCTGATGCTGGCTCTGTCAGACACTGCAACACGAGGGCATCCTGATGCTGGCTCTGTCAGACACTGCAACACGAGGGCATCCTGATGCTGGCTCTGTCAGACACTGCTCCTGTGTTGACTCTGTTAGACACTGCAACACGAGGGCATCCTGATGCTGACTCTGTCAGACACTGCAACACGAGGGCATCCTGATGTTGACTCTGTCAGACACTGCAACACGAGGGCATCCTGATGTTGACTCTGTCAGACACTGCAACACGAGGGCATCATGATGTTGACTCTGTCAGACACTGTCATCCTGATGTTGACTCTGTCAGACACTGCAACACGAGGGCATCCTGATGTTGACTCTGTCAGACACTGCAACACGAGGCCATCCTGATGCTGGCTCTGTCAGACACTGCAACACGAGGGCATCCTGATGTTGACTCTGTCAGACACTGCAACACGAGGGCATCCTGATGTTGACTCTGTCAGACACTGCAACACGAGGGCATCCTGATGTTGACTCTGTCAGACACTGCAACACGAGGGCATCCTGATGTTGACTCTGTCAGACACTGCAACACGAGGGCATCCTGATGTTGACTCTGTCAGACACTGCAACACGAGGGCATCCTGATGTTGACTCTGTCAGACACTGCAACACGAGGGCATCCTGATGTTGACTCTGTCAGACACTGCAACACGAGGGCATCCTGATGTTGACTCTGTCAGACACTGCAACACGAGGGCATCCTGATGTTGACTCTGTCAGACACTGCAACACGAGGGCATCCTGATGTTGACTCTGTCAGACACTGCAACACGAGGGCATCCTGATGTTGACTCTGTCAGACACTGCAACACGAGGCTCTGTCAGACACTCAACACGAGGGCATGATGCTGGCTCTGTCAGACACTGCAACACGAGGGCATCCTGATGTTGACTCTGTCAGACACTGAAACACGAGGGCATCCTGATGTTGACTCTGTCAGACACTGCAACACGAGGGCATCCTGATGTTGACTCTGTCAGACACTGCAACACGAGGGCATCCTGATGTTGACTCTGTCAGACACTGCAACACGAGGGCATCCTGATGTTGACTCTGTCAGACACTGCAACACGAGGGCATCCTGATGTTGACTCTGTCAGACACTGCAACACGAGGGCATCCTGATGTCCTGATGTTGACTCTGTCAGACACTGCAACACAAGGGCATCCTGATGTTGACTCTGTCAGACACTGCAACACGAGGGCATCCTGATGTTGACTCTGTCAGACACTGCAACACGAGGGCATCCTGATGTTGACTCTGTCAGACACTGCAACACGAGGGCATCCTGATGTTGACTCTGTCAGACACTGCAACACGAGGGCATCCTGATGTTGACTCTGTCAGACACTGCAACACGAGGGCATCCTGATGTTGACTCTGTCAGACACTGCAACACGAGGGCATCCTGATGTTGACTCTGTCAGACACTGCAACACGAGGGCATCCTGATGTTGACTCTGTCAGACACTGCAACACGAGGGCATCCTGATGTTGACTCTGTCCGACACTGCAAAACGAGGGCATCCTCTGTCATGCAACACGAGGGCATCCTGATGTTGACTCTGTCAGACACTGCAACACGAGGGCATCCTGATGTTGACTCTGTCAGACACTGCAACACGAGGGCATTCTGATGTTGACTCTGTCAGACACTGCAACACGAGGGCATCCTGATGTTGACTCTGTCAGACACTGCAACACGAGGGCATGATGTTGACAACACGAACACGAGGGCATCCTGATGTTGACTCTGTCAGCAACACGAGGGCATCCTGATGTTGACTCTGTCAGACACGAGGGGCATCCTGATGTTGACTCTGTCAGACACTGCAACACGAGGGCATCATGATGTTGACTCTGTCAGACACTGCAACACGAGGGCATCATGATGTTGACTCTGTCAGACACTGCAACACGAGGGCATCCTGATGTTGACTCTGTCAGACACTGCAACACGAGGGCATCATGATGTTGACTCTGTCAGACACTGCAACACGAGGGCATCCTGATGTTGACTCTGTCAGACACTGCAACACGAGGGCATCCTGATGTTGACTCTGTCAGACACTGCAACACGAGGGCATCCTGATGTTGACTCTGTCAGACACTGCAACACGAGGGCATCCTGATGTTGACTCTGTCAGACACTGCAACACGAGGGCATCCTGATGTTGACTCTGTCAGACACTGCAACACGAGGGCATCCTGATGTTGACTCTGTCAGACACTGCAACACGAGGGCATCCTGATGTTGACTCTGTCAGACACTGCAACACGAGGGCATCCTGATGTTGACTCTGTCAGACACTGCAACACGAGGGCATCCTGATGTTGACTCTGTCAGACACTGCAACACGAGGGCATCCTGATGTTGACTCTGTCAGACACTGCAACACGAGGGCATCCTGATGTTGACTCTGTCAGACACTGCAACACGAGGGCATCCTGATGTTGACTCTGTCAGACACTGCAACACGAGGGCATCCTGATGTTGACTCTGTCAGACACTGCAACACGAGGGCATCCTGATGTTCTGTCAGACACTGCAACACGAGGGCATCATGACACTGCAACACGAGGGCATCCTGATGTTGACTCTGTCAGCCACTGGAACACGAGGGCATCCTGATGTTGACTCTGTCAGACACTGCAACACGAGGGCATCCTGATGTTGACTCTGTCAGACACTGCAACACGAGGGCATCCTGATGTTGACTCTGTCAGACACTGCAACACGAGGGCATCCTGATGTTGACTCTGTCAGACACTGCAACACGAGGGCATCCTGATGTTGACTCTGTCAGACACTGCAACACGAGGGCATCCTGATGTTGACTCTGTCAGACACTGCAACACGAGGGCATCCTGATGTTGACTCTGTCAGACACTGCAACACGAGGGCATCCTGATGTTGACTCTGTCAGACACTGCAACACGAGGGCATCCTGATGTTGACTCTGTCAGACACTGCAACACGAGGGCATCCTGATGTTGACTCTGTCAGACACTGCAACACGAGGGCATCCTGATGTTGACTCTGTCAGACACTGCAACACGAGGGCATCCTGATGTTGACTCTGTCAGACACTGCAACACGAGGGCATCCTGATGTTGACTCTGTCAGACACTGCAACACGAGGGCATCCTGATGTTGACTCTGTCAGACACTGCAACACGAGGGCATCCTGATGTTGACTCTGTCAGACACTGCAACACGAGGGCATCCTGATGTTGACTCTGTCAGACACTGCAACACGAGGGCATCCTGATGTTGACACTGCTGTCAGACACTGCAACACGCGGGCATCCTGATGTTGACTCTGTCAGACACTGCAACACGAGGGCATCCTGATGTTGACTCTGTCAGACACTGCAACACGAGGGCATCCTGATGTTGACTCTGTCAGACACTGCAACACGAGGGCATCCTGATGTTGACTCTGTCAGACACTGCAACACGAGGGCATCCTGATGTTGACTCTGTCAGACACTGCAACACGAGGGCATCCTGATGTCCTGACTCTGTCAGACACTGCAACACGATGGCATCCTGATGTTGACTCTGTCAGACACTGCAACACGAGGGCATCCTGATGTTGACTCTGTCAGACACTGAAACACGAGGGCATCCTCTGTCAGACACTGCAACACGAGGGCATCCTGATGGTGACTCTGTCAGACACGGCACCCCGAGGGCATCCTGATGTTGACTCTGTCAGACACTGCAACACGAGGGCATCCTGATGTTGACTCTGTCAGACACTGCAACACGAGGGCATCCTGATGTTGACTCTGTCAGACACTGAAACACGAGGGCATCCTGATGTTGACTGATGTTGACTCTGTCAGACACTGCAACACGAGGGCATCCTGATGTTGACTCTGTCAGACACTGCAACACGAGGGCATCCTGATGTTGACTCTGTCAGACACTGCAACACGAGGGCATCCTGATGTTGACTCTGTCAGACACTGCAACACGAGGGCATCCTGATGTTGACTCTGTCAGACACTGCAACACGAGGGCATCCTGATGTTGACTCTGTCAGACACTGCAACACGAGGGCATCCTGATGTTGACTCTGTCAGACACTGCAACACGAGGGCATCCTGATGTTGACTCTGTCAGACACTGCAACACGAGGGCATCCTGATGTTGACTCTGTCAGACACTGCAACACGAGGGCATCCTGATGTTGACTCTGTCAGACACTGCAACACGAGGGCATCCTGATGTTGACTCTGTCAGACACTGCAACACGAGGGCATCCTGATGTTGACTCTGTCAGACACTGCAACACGAGGGCATCCTGATGTTGACTCTGTCAGACACTGCAACACGAGGGCATCCTGATGTTGACTCTGTCAGACACTGCAACACGAGGGCATCCTGATGTTGACTCTGTCAGACACTGCAACACGAGGGCATCCTGATGTTGACTCTGTCAGACACTGCAACACGAGGGCATCCTGATGTTGACTCTGTCAGACACTGCAACACGAGGGCATCCTGATGTTGACTCTGTCAGACACTGCAACACGAGGGCATCCTGATGTTGACTCTGTCAGACACTGCAACACGGGGGCATCCTGGTGTTGACTCTGTCAGACACTGCAACACGAGGGCATCCTCTGTCATGCAACACGAGGGCATTGACTCTGTTAGACACTGCAACACGGGGGCATCCTGATGTTGACTCTGTCAGACACTGCAACACGAGGGCATCATGATGTTGACTCTGTCAGACACTGCAACACGAGGGCATCCTGATGTTGACTCTGTCAGACACTGCAACACGAGGGCATCCTGATGTTGACTCTGTCAGACACTGCAACACGAGGGCATCCTGATGTTGACTCTGTCAGACACTGCAACACGAGGGCATCCTGATGTTGACTCTGTCAGACACTGCAACACGAGGGCATCCTGATGTTGACTCTGTCAGACACTGCAACACGAGGGCATCCTGATGTTGACTCTGTCAGACACTGCAACACGAGGGCATCCTGATGTTGACTCTGTCAGACACTGCAACACGAGGGCATCCTGATGTTGACTCTGTCAGACACTGCAACACGAGGGCATCCTGATGTTGACTCTGTCAGACACTGCAACACGAGGGCATCCTGATGTTGACTCTGTCAGACACTGCAACACGAGGGCATTCTGATGTTGACTCTGTCAGACACTGCAACACGAGGGCATCCTGATGTTGACTCTGTCAGACACTGCAACACGAGGGCATCCTGATGTTGACTCTGTCAGACACTGCAACACGAGGGCATCCTGATGTTGACTCTGTCAGACACTGCAACACGAGGGCATCCTGATGTTGACTCTGTCAGACACTGCAACACGAGGGCATCCTGACTCTGTCAGACACTGCAACACGAGGGCATCCTGATGTTGACTCTGTCAGACACTGCAACACGAGGGCATCCTCTGTCAGACACTGCAACACGATGGCATCCTGATGTTGACTCTGTCAGACACTGCAACACGAGGGCATCCTGATGTTGACTCTGTCAGACACTGCAACACGAGGGCATCCTGATGTTGACTCTGTCAGACACTGCAACACGAGGGCATCCTGATGTTGACTCTGTCAGACACTGCAACACGAGGGCATCCTGATGTTGACTCTGTCAGACACTGCAACACGAGGGCATCCTGATGTTGACTCTGTCAGACACTGCAACACGAGGGCATCCTGATGTTGACTCTGTCAGACACTGCAACACGAGGGCATCCTGATGTTGACTCTGTCAGACACTGCAACACGAGGGCATCCTGATGTTGACTCTGTCAGACACTGCAACACGAGGGCATCCTGATGTTGACTCTGTCAGACACTGCAACACGAGGGCATCCTGATGTTGACTCTGTCAGACACTGCAACACGAGGGCATCCTGATGTTGACTCTGTCAGACACTGCAACACGAGGGCATCCTGATGTTGACTCTGTCAGACACTGCAACACGAGGGCATCCTGATGTTGACTCTGTCAGACACTGCAACACGAGGGCATCCTGATGTTGACTCTGTCAGACACTGCAACACGAGGGCATCCTGATGTTGACTCTGTCAGACACTGCAACACGAGGGCATCCTGATGTTGACTCTGTCAGACACTGCAACACGAGGGCATCCTGATGTTGACTCTGTCAGACACTGCAACACGAGGGCATCCTGATGTTGACTCTGTCAGACACTGCAACACGAGGGCATCCTGATGTTGACTCTGTCAGACACTGCAACACGAGGGCATCCTGATGTTGACTCTGTCAGACACTGCAACACGAGGGCATCCTGATGTTGACTCTGTCAGACACTGCAACACGAGGGCATCCTGATGTTGACTCTGTCAGACACTGCAACACGAGGGCATCCTGATGTTGACTCTGTCAGACACTGCAACACGAGGGCATCCTGATGTTGACTCTGTCAGACACTGCAACACGAGGGCATCCTGATGTTGATGTTGACTCTGTCAGACACTGCAACACGAGGGCATCCTGATGTTGACTCTGTCAGACACTGCAACACGAGGGCATCCTGATGTTGACTCTGTCAGACACTGCAACACGAGGGCATCCTGATGTTGACTCTGTCAGACACTGCAACACGAGGGCATCCTGATGTTGACTCTGTCAGACACTGCAACACGAGGGCATCCTGATGTTGACTCTGTCAGACACTGCAACACGAGGGCATCCTGATGTTGACTCTGTCAGACACTGCAACTCGAGGGCATCCTGATGTTGACTCTGTCAGACACTGCATGATGTTGACTCTGTCAGACACTGCAACACGAGGGCATCCTGATGTTGACTCTGTCAGACACTGCAACACGAGGGCATCCTGATGTTGACTCTGTCAGACACTGCAACACGAGGGCATCCTGATGTTGACTCTGTCAGACACTGCAACACGAGGGCATCCTGATGTTGACTCTGTCAGACACTGCAACACGGGCATCCTGATGTTGACTCTGTCAGACACTGCAACACGAGGGCATCCACTGCAGAGGGCATCCTGATGTTGACTCTGTCAGACACTGCAACACGAGGGCATCCTGTCAGACACTGCAACACGAGGGCATCCTGACTCTGTCTGACACTGCAACACGAGGGCATCCTGATGTTGACTCTGTCAGCCACTGGAACACGAGGGCATCCTGATGTTGACTCTATCAGACACTGCAACACGAGGGCATCCTGATGTTGACTCTGTCAGTCACTGCAACACGATGGCATCCTGATGTTGACTCTGTCAGACACTGCAACACGAGGGCATCCTGATGTTGACTCTGTCAGACACTGCAACACGAGGGCATCCTGATGTTGACTCTGTCAGACACTGCAACACGAGGGCATCCTGATGTTGACTCTGTCAGACACTGCAACACGTGGGCATCCTGATGTTGACTCTGTCAGACACTGCAACACGAGGGCATCCTCTGATCAGACACTTCCTGATGTTGACTCTGTCAGACACTGCAACACGAGGGCATCCTGATGTTGACTCTGTCAGACACTGCAACACGAGGGCATCAACTGATGTTGACTCTGTCAGACACTGCAACACGAGGGCATCCTGATGTTGACTCTGTCAGACACTGCAACACGAGGGCATCCTGATGTTGACTCTGTCAGACACTGCAACACGAGGGCATCCTGATGTTGACTCTGTCAGACACTGTAACACGAGGGCATCCTCTGTCATGCAACACGAGGGCATTGATGTTGACTCTGTCAGACACTGCAACACGTGGGCATCCTGATGTTGACTCTGTCAGACACTGCAACACGAGGGCATCCTGATGTTGACTCTGTCAGACACTGCAACACGAGGGCATCCTGATGTTGACTCTGTCAGACACTGCAACACGAGGGCATCCTGATGTTGACTCTGTCAGACACTGCAACACGAGGGCATCCTGATGTTGACTCTGTCAGACACTGCAACACGAGGGCATCCTGATGTTGACTCTGTCAGACACTGCAACACGAGGGCATCCTGATGTTGACTCTGTCAGACACTGCAACACGAGGGCATCCTGATGTTGACTCTGTCAGACACTGCAACACGAGGGCATCCTGATGTTGACTCTGTCAGACACTGCAACACGAGGGCATCCTGATGTTGACTCTGTCAGACACTGCAACACGAGGGCATCCTGATGTTGACTCTGTCAGACACTGCAACACGAGGGCATCCTGATGTTGACTCTGTCAGACACTGCAACACGAGGGCATCCTGATGTTGACTCTGTCAGACACTGCAACACGAGGGCATCCTGATGTTGACTCTGTCAGACACTGCAACACGAGGGCATCCTGATGTTGACTCTGTCAGACACTGCAACACGAGGGCATCCTGATGTTGACTCTGTCAGACACTGCAACACGAGGGCATCCTGATGTTGACTCTGTCAGACACTGCAACACGAGGGCATCCTGATGTTGACTCTGTCAGACACTGCAACACGAGGGCATCCTGATGTTGACTCTGTCAGACACTGCAACACGAGGGCATCCTGATGTTGACTCTGTCAGACACTGCAACACGAGGGCATCCTGATGTTGACTCTGTCAGACACTGCAACACGAGGGCATCCTGATGTTGACTCTGTCAGACACTGCAACACGAGGGCATCCTGATGTTGACTCTGTCAGACACTGCAACACGAGGGCATCCTGATGTTGACTCTGTCAGACACTGCAACACGAGGGCATCCTGATGTTGACTCTGTCAGACACTGCAACACGAGGGCATCCTGATGTTGACTCTGTCAGACACTGCAACACGAGGGCATCCTGATGTTGACTCTGTCAGACACTGCAACACGAGGGCATCCTGATGTTGACTCTGTCAGACACTGCAACACGAGGGCATCCTGATGTTGACTCTGTCAGACACTGCAACACGAGGGCATCCTGATGTTGACTCTGTCAGACACTGCAACACGAGGGCATCCTGATGTTGACTCTGTCAGACACTGCAACACGAGGGCATCCTGATGTTGACTCTGTCAGACACTGCAACACGAGGGCATCCTGATGTTGACTCTGTCAGACACTGCAACACGAGGGCATCCTGATGTTGACTCTGTCAGACACTGCAACACGAGGGCATCCTGATGTTGACTCTGTCAGACACTGCAACACGAGGGCATCCTGATGTTGACTCTGTCAGACACTGCAACACGAGGGCATCCTGATGTTGACTCTGTCAGACACTGCAACACGAGGGCATCCTGATGTTGACTCTGTCAGACACTGCAACACGAGGGCATCCTGATGTTGACTCTGTCAGACACTGCAACACGAGGGCATCCTGATGTTGACTCTGTCAGACACTGCAACACAAGGGCATCCTGATGTTGACTCTGTCAGACAATGCAACACGAGGGCATCCTGATGTTGACTCTGTCAGACACTGCAACACGAGGGCATCCTGATGTTGACTCTGTCAGACACTGCAACACAAGGGCATTCTGATGTTGACTCTGTCAGACACTGCAACACGAGGGCATCCTGATGTTGACTCTGTCAGACACTGCAACACGAGGGCATCCTGATGTTGACTCTGTCAGACACTGCAACACGAGGGCATCCTGATGTTGACTCTGTCAGACACTGCAACACGAGGGCATCCTGAGATCGGACTCTGTCAGACACTGCAACACGAGGGCATGATGTTGACTCTGTCAGACACTGCAACACGAGGGCATCCTGATGTTGACTCTGTCAGACACTGCAACACGAGGGCATCCTGATGTTGACTCTGTCAGACACTGCAACACGAGGGCATCCTGATGTTGACTCTGTCAGACACTGCAACACGAGGGCATCCTGATGTTGACTCTGTCAGACACTGCAACACGAGGGCATCCTGATGTTGACTCTGTCAGACACTGCAACACGAGGGCATCCTGATGTTGACTCTGTCAGACACTGCAACACGAGGGCATCCTGATGTTGACTCTGTCAGACACTGCAACACGAGGGCATCCTGATGTTGACTCTGTCAGACACTGCAACACGAGGGCATCCTGATGTTGACTCTGTCAGACACTGCAACACGAGGGCATCCTGATGTTGACTCTGTCAGACACTGCAACACGAGGGCATCCTGATGTTGACTCTGTCACACTGCAACACTCCTGATGTTGACTCTGTCAGACACTGCAACACGAGGGCATCCTGATGTTGACTCTGTCAGACACTGCAACACGAGGGCATCCTGATGTTGACTCTGTCAGACACTGCAACACGAGGGCATCCTGATGTTGACTCTGTCAGACACTGCAACACGAGGGCATCCTGATGTTGACTCTGTCAGACACTGCAACACGAGGGCATCCTGATGTTGACTCTGTCAGACACTGCAACACGAGGGCATCCTGATGTTGACTCTGTCAGACACTGCAACACGAGGGCATCCTGATGTTGACTCTGTCAGACACTGCAACACGAGGGCATCCTGATGTTGACTCTGTCAGACACTGCAACACGAGGGCATCCTGATGTTGACTCTGTCAGACACTGCAACACGAGGGCATCCTGATGTTGACTCTGTCAGACACTGCAACACGATGGCATCCTGATGTTGACTCTGTCAGACAATGCAACACGAGGGCATCCTGATGTTGACTCTGTCGGACACTGCAACACGAGGGGCATCCTGATGTTGACTCTGTCAGACACTGCAACACGAGGGCATCCTGATGTTGACTCTGTCAGACACTGCAACAGGAGGGCATCCTGATGTTGACTCTGTCAGACACTGCAACACGAGGGCATTGATGTTGACTCTGTCAGACACTGCAACACGAGGGCATCCTGATGTTGACTCTGTCAGACACTGCAACACGAGGGCATCCTGATGTTGACTCTGTCAGACACTGCAACACGAGGGCATCCTGATGTTGACTCTGTCAGACACTGCAACACGAGGGCATCCTGATGTTGACTCTGTCAGACACTGCAACACGAGGGCATCCTGATGTTGACTCTGTCAGACACTGCAACACGAGGGCATCCTGATGTTGACTCTGTCAGACACTGCAACACGAGGGCATCCTGATGTTGACTCTGTCAGACACTGCAACACGAGGGCATCCTGATGTTGACTCTGTCAGACACTGCAACACGAGGGCATCCTGATGTTGACTCTGTCAGACACTGCAACACGAGGGCATCCTGATGTTGACTCTGTCAGACACTGCAACACGAGGGCATCCTGATGTTGACTCTGTCAGACACTGCAACACGAGGGCATCCTGATGTTGACTCTGTCAGACACTGCAACACAAGGGCATCCTGATGTTGACTCTGTCAGACACTGCAACACGAGATGTTGACATGCAACACGAGGGCATCCTGATGTTGACTCTGTCAGACACTGATGTTGACTCTGACAGACAATGCAACACGAGGGCATCCTGATGTTGACTCTGTGAGACACTGCAACACGAGGGCATCCTGATGTTGACTCTGTCAGACACTGCAACACGAGGGCATCCTGATGTTGACTCTGTCAGACACTGCAACTCCTGATGTTGACTCTGTCAGACACTGCAACACGAGGGCATCCTGATGTTGACTCTGTCAGACACTGCAACACGAGGGCATCCTGATGTTGACTCTGTCAGACACTGCAACACGAGGGCATCCTGATGTTGACTCTGTCAGACACTGCAACACGAGGGCATCCTGATGTTGACTCTGTCAGACACTGCAACACGAGGGCATCCTGATGTTGACTCTGTCAGACACTGCAACACGAGGGCATCCTGATGTTGACTCTGTCAGACACTGCAACACGAGGGCATCCTGATGTTGACTCTGTCAGACACTGCAACACGAGGGCATCCTGATGTTGACTCTGTCAGACACTGCAACACGAGGGCATCCTGATGTTGACTCTGTCAGACACTGCAACACGAGGGCATCCTGATGTTGACTCTGTCAGACACTGCAACACGAGGGCATCCTGATGTTGACTCTGTCAGACACTGCAACACGAGGGCATCCTGATGTTGACTCTGTCAGACACTGCAACTCCTGATGTTGACTGTCAGACACTGCAACACGAGGGCATCCTGATGTTGACTCTGTCAGACACTGCAACACGAGGGCATCCTGATGTTGACTCTGTCAGACACTGCAACACGAGGGCATCCTGATGTTGACTCTGTCAGACACTGCAACACGAGGGCATCCTGATGTTGACTCTGTCAGACACTGCAACACGAGGGCATCCTGATGTTGACTCTGTCAGACACTGCAACACGAGGGCATCCTGATGTTGACTCTGTCAGACACTGCAACACGAGGGCATCCTGATGTTGACTCTGTCAGACACTGCAACACGAGGGCATCCTGATGTTGACTCTGTCAGACACTGCAACACGAGGGCATCCTCTGTCAGACACTGTTGATGTTGACTCTGTCAGACACTGCAACACGAGGGCATCCTGATGTTGACTCTGTCAGACACTGCAACACGAGGGCATCCTGATGTTGACTCTGTCAGACACTGCAACACGAGGGCATCCTGATGTTGACTCTGTCAGACACTGCAACACGAGGGCATCCTCTGTCATGCAACACGAGGGCATTGACTCTGTCAGACACTGCAACACGAGGGCATCCTGATGTTGACTCTGTCAGACACTGCAACACGAGGGCATCCTGATGTTGACTCTGTCAGACACTGCAACACGAGGGCATCCTGATGTTGACTCAGTCACTGCAACACGAGGGCATCCTGATGTTGACTCTGTCAGACACTGCAACACGAGGGCATCCTGATGTTGACTCTGTCAGACACTGCAACACGAGGGCATCCTGACTCTGTCAGACACTGCAACACGAGGGCATCCTGATGTTGACTCTGTCAGACACTGCAACACGGGCATTCTGATGTTGACTCTGTCATCCTGATGTTGACTCTGTCGGACACTGCAACACGAGGGCATACTGATGTTGACTCTGTCAGACACTGCAACACGAGGGCATCCTGATGTTGACTCTGTCAGACACTGCAACACGAGGGCATCCTGATGTTGACTCTGTCAGACACTGCAACACGAGGGCATCCTGATGTTGACTCTGTCAGACACTGCAACACGAGGGCATCCTGATGTTGACTCTGTCAGACACTGCAACACGAGGGCATCCTGATGTTGACTCTGTCAGACACTGCAACACGAGGGCATCCTGATGTTGACTCTGTCAGACACTGCAACACGAGGGCATCCTGATGTTGACTCTGTCAGACACTGCAACACGAGGGCATCCTGATGTTGACTCTGTCAGACACTGCAACACGAGGGCATCCTGATGTTGACTCTGTCAGACACTGCAACACGAGGGCATCCTGATGTTGACTCTGTCAGACACTGCAACACGAGGGCATCCTGATGTTGACTCTGTCAGACACTGCAACACAAGGGCATCCTGATGTTGACTCTGTCAGACACTGCAACACGATCCTGATGTTGACTCTGTCAGACACTGCAACACGAGGGCATCCTGATGTTGACTCTGTCAGACACTGCAACACGAGGGCATCCTGATGTTGACTCTGTCAGACACTGCAACACGAGGGCATCCTGATGTTGACTCTGTCATGCAACACGAGGGCATTGATGTTGACTCTGTCAGACACTGCAACACGAGGGCATCCTGATGTTGACTCTGTCAGACACTGCAACACGAGGGCATCCTGATGTTGACTCTGTCAGACACTGCAACACGAGGGCATCCTGATGTTGACTCTGTCAGACACTGCAACACGAGGGCATCCTGATGTTGACTCTGTCAGACACTGCAACACGAGGGCATCCTGATGTTGACTCTGTCAGACACTGCAACACGAGGGCATCCTGATGTTGACTCTGTCAGACACTGCAACACGAGGGCATCCTGATGTTGACTCTGTCAGACACTGCAACACGAGGGCATCCTGATGTTGACTCTGTCAGACACTGCAACACGAGGGCATCCTGATGTTGACTCTGTCAGACACTGAAACACAAGGGCATCCTGATGTTGACTCTGTCAGACAATGCAACACGAGGGCATCCTGATGTTGACTCTGTCAGACACTGCAACACGAGGGCATCCTGATGTTGACTCTGTCAGACACTGCAACACGAGGGCATCCTGATGTTGACTCTGTCAGACACTGCAACACGAGGGCATGCAACTGATGTTGACTCTGTCAGACACTGCAACACGAGGGCATCCTGATGTTGACTCTGTCAGACACTGCAACACGAGGGCATCCTGATGTTGACTCTGTCAGACACTGCAACACGAGGGCATCCTGATGTTGACTCTGTCAGACACTGCAACACGAGGGCATCCTGATGTTGACTCTGTCAGACACTGCAACACGAGGGCATCCTGATGTTGACTCTGTCAGACACTGCAACACGAGGGCATCCTGATGTTGACTCTGTCAGACACTGCAACACGAGGGCATCCTGATGTTGACTCTGTCAGACACTGCAACACGAGGGCATCCTGATGTTGACTCTGTCAGACACTGCAACACGAGGGCATCCTGATGTTGACTCTGTCAGACACTGCAACACGAGGGCATCCTGATGTTGACTCTGTCAGACACTGCAACACGAGGGCATCCTGATGTTGACTCTGTCAGACACTGCAACACGAGGGCATCCTGATGTTGACTCTGTCAGACACTGCAACACGAGGGCATCCTGATGTTGACTCTGTCAGACACTGCAACACGAGGGCATCCTGATGTTGACTCTGTCAGACACTGCAACACGAGGGCATCCTGATGTTGACTCTGTCAGACACTGCAACACGAGGGCATCCTGATGTTGACTCTGTCAGACACTGCAACACGAGGGCATCCTGATGTTGACTCTGTCAGACACTGCAACACGAGGGCATCATGATGTTGACTCTGTCAGACACTGCAACACGAGGGCATCCTGATGTTGACTCTGTCAGACACTGCAACACGAGGGCATCCTGATGTTGACTCTGTCAGACACTGCAACACGAGGGCATCCTGATGTTGACTCTGTCAGACACTGCAACACGAGGGCATCATGATGTTGACTCTGTCAGACACTGCAACACGAGGGCATCCTGATGTTGACTCTGTCAGACACTGCAACACGAGGGCATCCTGATGTTGACTCTGTCAGACACTGCAACACGAGGGCATCCTGATGTTGACTCTGTCAGACACTGCAACACGAGGGCATCCTGATGTTGACTCTGTCAGACACTGCAACACGAGGGCATCCTGATGTTGACTCTGTCAGACACTGCAACACGAGGGCATCCTGATGTTGACTCTGTCAGACACTGCAACACGAGGGCATCCTGATGTTGACTCTGTCAGACACTGCAACACGAGGGCATCCTGATGTTGACTCTGTCAGACACTGCAACACGAGGGCATCCTGATGTTGACTCTGTCAGACACTGCAACACGAGGGCATCCTGATGTTGACTCTGTCAGACACTGCAACACGAGGGCATCCTGATGTTGACTCTGTCAGACACTGCAACACGAGGGCATCCTGATGTTGACTCTGTCAGACACTGCAACACGAGGGCATCCTGATGTTGACTCTGTCAGACACTGCAACACGAGGGCATCCTGATGTTGACTCTGTCAGACACTGCAACACGAGGGCATCCTGATGTTGACTCTGTCAGACACTGCAACACGAGGGCATCCTGATGTTGACTCTGTCAGACACTGCAACACGAGGGCATCCTGATGTTGACTCTGTCAGACACTGCAACACGAGGGCATCCTGATGTTGATGTTGACTCTGTCAGACACTGCAACACGAGGGCATCCTGATGTTGACTCTGTCAGACACTGCAACACGAGTGCATCCGGATGTTGTCTCTGTCAGACACTGCAACACGAGGGCATCCTGATGTTGACTCTGTCAGACACTGCAACACGAGGGCATCCTGATGTTGACTCTGTCAGACACTGCAACACGAGGGCATCCTGATGTTGACTCTGTCAGACACTGCAACACGAGGGCATCCTGATGTTGACTCTGTCAGACACTGCAACACGAGGGCATCCTGTTGACTGTCAGACACTGCAACTCTGTGTTGACTCTGTCAGACACTGCAACACGAGGGCATCCTGATGTTGACTCTGTCAGACACTGCAACACGAGGGCATCCTGATGTTGACTCTGTCAGACACTGCAACACGAGGGCATCCTGATGTTGACTCTGTCAGACACTGCAACACGAGGGCATCCTGATGTTGACTCTGTCAGACACTGCAACACGAGGGCATCCTGATGTTGACTCTGTCAGACACTGCAACACGAGGGCATCCTGATGTTGACTCTGTCAGACACTGCAACACGAGGGCATCCTGATGTTGACTCTGTCAGACACTGCAACACGAGGGCATCCTGATGTTGACTCTGTCAGACACTGCAACACGAGGGCATCCTGATGTTGACTCTGTCAGACACTGCAACACGAGGGCATCCTGATGTTGACTCTGTCAGACACTGCAACACGAGGGCATCCTGATGTTGACTCTGTCAGACACTGCAACACGAGGGCATCCTGATGTTGACTCTGTCAGACACTGCAACACGAGGGCATCCTGATGTTGACTCTGTCAGACACTGCAACACGAGGGCATCCTGATGTTGACTCTGTCAGACACTGCAACACGAGGGCATCCTGATGTTGACTCTGTCAGACACTGCAACACGAGGGCATCCTGATGTTGACTCTGTCAGACACTGCAACACGAGGGCATCCTGATGTTGACTCTGTCAGACACTGCAACACGAGGGCATCCTGATGTTGACTCTGTCAGACACTGCAACACGAGGGCATCCTGATGTTGACTCTGTCAGACACTGCAACACGAGGGCATCCTGATGTTGACTCTGTCAGACACTGCAACACGAGGGCATCCTGATGTTGACTCTGTCAGACACTGCAACACGAGGGCATCCTGATGTTGACTCTGTCAGACACTGCAACACGAGGGCATCCTGATGTTGACTCTGTCAGACACTGCAACACGAGGGCATCCTGATGTTGACTCTGTCAGACACTGCAACACGAGGGCATCCTGATGTTGACTCTGTCAGACACTGCAACACGAGGGCATCCTGATGTTGACTCTGTCAGACACTGCAACACGAGGGCATCCTGATGTTGACTCTGTCAGACACTGCAACACGAGGGCATCCTGATGTTGACTCTGTCAGACACTGCAACACGAGGGCATCCTGATGTTGACTCTGTGAGACACTGCAACACGAGGGCATCCTGATGTTGACTCTGTCAGTGACACTGTCAGACACTGCAACACGAGGGCATCCTGATGTTGACTCTGTCAGACACTGCAACACGAGGGCATCCTGATGTTGACTCTGTCAGACACTGCAACACGAGGGCATCCTGATGTTGACTCTGTCAGACACTGCAACACGAGGGCATCCTGATGTTGACTCTGTCAGACACTGCAACACGAGGGCATCCTGATGTTGACTCTGTCAGACACTGCAACACGAGGGCATCCTGATGTTGACTCTGTCAGACACTGCAACACGAGGGCATCCTGATGTTGACTCTGTCAGACACTGCAACACGAGGGCATCCTGATGTTGACTCTGTCAGACACTGCAACACGAGGGCATCCTGATGTTGACTCTGTCAGACACTGCAACACGAGGGCATCCTGATGTTGACTCTGTCAGACACTGCAACACGAGGGCATCCTGATGTTGACTCTGTCAGACACTGCAACACGAGGGCATCCTGATGTTGACTCTGTCAGACACTGCAACACGAGGGCATCCTGATGTTGACTCTGTCAGACACTGCAACACGAGGGCATCCTGATGTTGACTCTGTCAGACACTGCAACACGAGGGCATCCTGATGTTGACTCTGTCAGACACTGCAACACGAGGGCATCCTGATGTTGACTCTGTCAGACACTGCAACACGAGGGCATCCTGATGTTGACTCTGTCAGACACTGCAACACGAGGGCATCCTGATGTTGACTCTGTCAGACACTGCAACACGAGGGCATCCTCTGTCAGACACTGCAACACGAGGGCATCCTGATGTTGACTCTGTCAGACACTGCAACACGAGGGCATGATGTTGTCTCTGTCAGACACTGCAACACGAGGGCATCCTGATGTTGACTCTGTCAGACACTGCAACACAAGGGCATCCTGATGTTGACTCTGTCAGACACTGCAACACGAGGGCATCCTGATGTTGACTCTGTCAGACACTGCAACACGAGGGCATCCTGATGACTTGTCAGACTCTGTCAGACACTGCAACACGAGGGCATCCTGATGTTGACTCTGTCAGACACTGCAACACGAGGGCATCCTGATGTTGACTCTGTCAGACACTGCAACACGAGGGCATCCTGATGTTGACTCTGTCAGACACTGCAACACGAGGGCATCCTGATGTTGACTCTGTCAGACACTGCAACACGAGGGCATCCTGATGTTGACTCTGTCAGACACTGCAACACGAGGGCATCCTGATGTTGACTCTGTCAGACACTGCAACACGAGGGCATCCTGATGTTGACTCTGTCAGACACTGCAACACGAGGGCATCCTGATGTTGACTCTGTCAGACACTGCAACACGAGGGCATCCTGATGTTGACTCTGTCAGACACTGCAACACGAGGGCATCCTGATGTTGACTCTGTCAGACACTGCAACACGAGGGCATCCTGATGTTGACTCTGTCAGACACTGCAACACGAGGGCATCCTGATGTTGACTCTGTCAGACACTGCAACACGAGGGCATCCTGATGTTGACTCTGTCAGACACTGCAACACGAGGGCATCCTGATGTTGACTCTGTCAGACACTGCAACACATCCTGGGCAGATGTTGACTCTGTCAGACACTGCAACACGAGGGCATCCTGATGTTGACTCTGTCAGACACTGCAACACGAGGGCATCCTGATGTTGACTCTGTCAGACACTGCAACACGAGGGCATCCTGATGTTGACTCTGTCAGACACTGCAACACGAGGGCATCCTGATGTTGACTCTGTCAGACACTGCAACACGAGGGCATCCTGATGTTGACTCTGTCAGACACTGCAACACGAGGGCATCCTGATGTTGACTCTGTCAGACACTGCAACACGAGGGCATCCTGATGTTGACTCTGTCAGACACTGCAACACGAGGGCATCCTGATGTTGACTCTGTCACTGCAACACGAGGGCATCCAGAAGTTGACTCTGTCAGACACTGCAACACGAGGGCATCCTGATGTTGACTCTGTCAGACACTGCAACACGAGGGCATCATGATGTTGACTCTGTCAGACACTGCAACACGAGGGCATCCTGATGTTGACTCTGTCAGACACTGCAACACGAGGGCATCCTGATGTTGACTCTGTCAGACACTGCAACACGAGGGCATCCTGATGTTGACTCTGTCAGACACTGCAACACGAGGGCATCCTGATGTTGACTCTGTCAGACACTGCAACACGAGGGCATCCTGATGTTGACTCTGTCAGACACTGCAACACGAGGGCATCCTGATGTTGACTCTGTCAGACACTGCAACACGAGGGCATCCTGATGTTGACTCTGTCAGACACTGCAACACGAGGGCATCCTGATGTTGACTCTGTCAGACACTGCAACACGAGGGCATCCTGATGTTGACTCTGTCAGACACTGCAACACGAGGGCATCATGATGTTGACTCTGTCAGACACTGCAACACGAGGGCATCCTGATGTTGACTCTGTCAGACACTGCAACACGAGGGCATCATGATGTTGACTCTGTCAGACACTGCAACACGAGGGCATCCTGATGTTGACTCTGTCAGACACTGCAACACGAGGGCATCCTGATGTTGACTCTGTCAGACACTGCAACACGAGGGCATCCTGATGTTGACTCTGTCAGACACTGCAACACGAGGGCATCCTGATGTTGACTCTGTCAGACACTGCAACACGAGGGCATCCTGATGTTGACTCTGTCAGACACTGCAACACGAGGGCATCCTGATGTTGACTCTGTCAGACACTGCAACACGAGGGCATCCTGATGTTGACTCTGTCAGACACTGCAACACGAGGGCATCCTGATGTTGACTCTGTCAGACACTGCAACACGAGGGCATCCTGATGTTGACTCTGTCAGACACTGCAACACAAGGGCATCCTGATGTTGACTCTGTCAGACACTGCAACACAAGGGCATCCTGATGTTGACTCTGTCAGACACTGCAACACGAGGGCATCCTGATGTTGACTCTGTCACTGCAACACGAGGGCATCCAGATGTTGACTCTGTCAGACACTGCAACACGAGGGCATCCTGATGTTGACTCTGTCAGACACTGCAACACGAGGGCATCCTGATGTTGACTCTGTCAGACACTGCAACACGAGGGCATCCTGATGTTGACTCTGTCAGACACTGCAACACGAGGGCATCCTGATGTTGACTCTGTCAGACACTGCAACACGAGGGCATCCTGATGTTGACTCTGTCAGACACTGCAACACGAGGGCATCCTGATGTTGACTCTGTCAGACACTGCAACACGAGGGCATCCTGATGTTGACTCTGTCAGACACTGCAACACGAGGGCATCCTGATCTTGACTCTGTCAGACACTGCAACAAGAGGGCATCCTGATGTTGACTCTGTCAGACACTGCAACACGAGGGCATCCTGATGTTGACTCTGTCAGACACTGCAACACGAGGGCATCCTGATGTTGACTCTGTCAGACACTGCAACAAGAGGGCATCCTGATGTTGACTCTGTCAGACACTGCAACACGAGGGCATCCTGATCTTGACTCTGTCAGACACTGCAACAAGAGGGCATCCTGATGTTGACTCTGTCAGACACTGCAACACGAGGGCATCATGATGTTGACTCTGTCAGACACTGCAACACGAGGGCATCCTGATGTTGACTCTGTCAGACACTGCAACACGAGGGCATCCTGATGTTGACTCTGTCAGACACTGCAACACGAGGGCATCATGATGTTGACTCTGTCAGACACTGCAACACGAGGGCATCCTGATGTTGACTCTGTCAGACACTGCAACACGAGGGCATCCTGATGTTGACTCTGTCAGACACTGCAACACGAGGGCATCATGATGTTGACTCTGTCAGACACTGCAACACGAGGGCATCCTGATGTTGACTCTGTTAGACACTGCAACACGAGGGCATCCTGATGTTGACTCTGTTAGACACTGCAACACGAGGGCATCCTGATGTTGACTCTGTCAGACACTGCAACACGAGGGCATCCTGATGTTGACTCTGTCAGACACTGCAACACGAGGGCATCCTGATGTTGACTCTGTCAGACACTGCAACACGAGGGCATCCAAATGTTGACTCTGTCAGACACTGCAACACGAGGGCATCCTGATGTTGACTCTGTCAGACACTGCAACACGAGGGCATCATGATGTTGACTCTGTCAGACACTGCAACACGAGGGCATCCTGATGTTGACTCTGTCAGACACTGCAACACGAGGGCATCCTGGGTGTTAGTGGACTGGTGTGGGTGGCATCCTGGGAGTTAGTGGACTGGTGTGGGTGGCATCCTGGGTGTTAGTGGACTGGTGTGGGTGGCATCCTGGGTGTTAGTGGACTGGTGTGGGTGGCATCCTGGGTGTTAGTGGACTATTGTGGGTGGCATCCTCTGTGCTAGTGGACTGGTGTGGGTGACATCCTGGGTGTTAGTGGACTGGTGTGGGTGGCATCCTGGGTGTTAGTGGACTGGTGTGGGTGGCATCCTGGGTGTTAGTGGACTGGTGTGGTTGGCATCCTGGGTGTTAGTCGACTGGTGTGCGTGGCATCCTGGGTGTTAGTGGACTGTTGTGGGTCATATCCTGGGTGTTAGTGGACTGGTGTGGGTGGCATCTTGGGTGTTACTGGACTGGTGTGGTTGGCATCCAGGGTGTTAGTGGACTGGTGTGGGTCACATCCTGGGTGTTAGTGGACTGGTGTGGGTGGCATCGAGGGTGTTAGTGGACTGGTGTAGGTGTTATCCTGGGTGTTATTGGACTGGTGTGGGTGGCATCCTGGGTGTTAGTGGACTAGTGTGGGTGGCATTCAGGGTGTTAGTGGACTGGTGTGGGAGGCATCCTGGGTGTTAGTGGACTTGTGTGGATGGCATCCTGGGTGTTAGTTGACTTGTGTGGGTGGCATCCTGGGTGTTAGTGGACTAGTGTGGGTGGCATCCTGGGTGTTAGTATACTGGTGTGGGTGGCATCCTGGGTGTTATTGGACTGGTGTGGGTGGCATTCTGGGTGTTAGTGGACTGGTGTGGGTGGCATCCTGGGTGTTAGTGGACTGGTGTGGGTGGCATCATGGGTGTTATTGGACTGGTGTGGGTGGCATCTTGGGTGTTAGTTTACTGGCGTGAGTGGCATCCAGGGTGTTAGTGGACTGGTGTGGGTGGCATCCTGGGTGTTATTGGACTGGTGTGGGTAGCATCCTGGGTGTTAGTGGAATGGTGTGGGTGGCATCCTGGGAGTTAGTGGACTGGTGTGGGTGGCATCCTGGGTGTTATTGGACTGGTGTGGGTGGCATCCTGGGTGTTATTGGACTGGTGAGGGTGTCATCCTGGGTGTTATTGTTCTGGTGTGGGTGGCATCCTGCGTGTTAGTGGACTGGTGTGGGTGGCATCCTTGGTGTTAGTGGACTGGTGTGGGTGGCATCCTGGGTGTTAGTGACTGGTGTGGGTGGCATCCTGGGTTTTAGTGGACTGGTGTGGGTGGCATCCTGGGTGTTAGTGGACTGGTGTGGGTCGCATCCTGGGTGTTAGTGGACTTGTGTGGGTAACATCCTGGGTGTTAGTGGACTGGTGTGTGTGGTATCCTGGGTGTTAGTGGACTGGTGTGAGTGGCATCCTGGGTGCTATTGGACTGGTGTGGGTGGCATCCTGGGTGTTAGTGGACTGGTGTGGGTGGCATCCTGGGTGTTAGTGGGCTGGTGTGGGTGGCATCCTGGGTGTTATTGGACTGGTGTGGGCGGCATCCTGGGTGTTAGTGCACTGGTGTGGGTGGCATCCTGGGTGTTATTGGACTGGTGTGGGTGGCATCCTGGGTGTTATTGGACAGGTGTGGGTGGCATCCTGGGTGTTATTGGACTGGTGGTGGAGGCATCCTGGGTGTTATTGGACTGGTGTGGGAGGCATCCTGGGTGTTAGTGGACTGGTGTGGGTGGCATCCTGGGTGTTAGTGGACTGGTGTGGGAGGCATCCTGGCTGTTAGTGGACTGGTGTGGGTGGCATCCTGTGTGTTATTGGACTGGTGGGGGAGGCATCCTGGGTGTTATTGGACTGGTGTGGGTGGCATCCTGGGTGTTATTGGACTGGTGTGGGAGGCATCCTGGGTGTTAGTGGACTGGTGTGGGTGGCATCCTGGGTGTTATTGGACTGGTGTGGGAGGCATCCTTGGTGTTAGTGGACTGGTGTTGGTGGCATCCTGGGTGTTAGTGGACTCGTGTGGGTGGCATCCTGGGTGTTAGTGGACTGGTGTGGGTGGCATCCTGGGTGTTATTGGACTGGTGGGGGAGGCATCCTGGGTGTTAGTGGACTGGTGTGGGTGGCATCCTGGGTGTTATTGCACTGGTGTTGGTGGCATCCTGGGTGTTATTGTACTGGAGTGGGTGTAATCCTGGGTGTTAGTGGACTGGTGTGGGTGGCATCCTGGGTGTTATTGGACTGGTGTGGGTGGCATCCTGGGTGTTAGTGGACTGGTGTTTGTGGCATCCTGGGTGTTATTGGACTGGTGGGGGAGGCATCCTGGGTGTTAGTGGACTGGTGTGGGTGGCATCCTGGGTGTTATTGCACTGGTGTGGGTGGCATCCTGGGTGTTATTGTACTGGTGTGGGTGGCATCCTGGGTGTTATTGGACTGGTGGGGGAGGCATCCTGGGTGTTAGGGAACTGGTGTGGGTGGCATCCTGGGTGTTATTGCACTGGTGTGGGTGGCATCCTGAGTGTTATTGGACTGGTGGGGGAGGCATCCTGGGTGTTAGGGAACTGGTGTGGGTGGCATCCTGGGTGGTATTGCACTGGTGTGGGTGGCATCCAGGGTGTTATTGGACTGGTGTGGGTGGCATCCTGGGTGTTAGTGGACTGGTGTGTGTGGCATCCTGGGTGTTATTGTACTGGTGTGGGTGGCATCCTGGGTGTTAGTGTACTGGTGTGGGTGGCATCCTGGGTGTTATTGGACTGGTGTGGGTGGCATCCTGGGTGTTATTGGACTGGTGTGGGTGGCATCCTGGGTGTTATTGGACTGGTGTGGGTGGCATCCTGGGTGTTATTGTACTGGTGTGGTTGGCATCCTCGGTGTTATTGGACTGGTGTGGGTGGCATCCTGGGTGTTATTGTACTATTGTGGGTGGCATCCTCGGTGTTATTGGACTGGTGTGGGTGGCATCCTGGGTGTTAGTGGACTGGTGTGGGTGGCATCCTGGGTGTTTTTGTACTGGTTTGGGTGGCATCCTGGGTGTTATTGTACTGGTGTGGGTGGCATCCTGGGTGTTATTGTATTGGTGTGGGTGGCTTCCTGGGTGTTATTGGACTGGTGTGGGTGGCATCCTGGGTGTTAGTGGACTGGTGTGGGTGGCATCCTGGGTGTTAGTGGACTGGTGTGGGTGGCATCCTGGGTGTTAGTGGACTGGTGTGGGTGGCATCCTTTGTGTTAGTGGACTGGTGTAGGTGGCATCCTGGGTGTTATTGGACTGGTGTGGGTGGCATCCTGGGTGTTAGTGGACTGGTGTGGGTGGCATCCTGGGTGTTATTGGACTGGTGTGGGTGGCATCCTGGGTTTTAGAGAACTGGTGTGGGTGGCATCCTGGGTGTTAGGGGACTGGTGTGGGTGCCATTCTCGGTGTTAGTGGACTGGTATGGGTGGTATCCAGGGTGTTAGTGGACTGGTGTGGGTGTCATTCTGGGTGTTATTGGACTGGTGTGGGTGGCATCCAGGGTGTTAGTGGACTGGTGTGGGTGGCATCCTGGGTGTTAGGGAACTTGTGTGGGTGGCATCCTGGGTGTTAGGGGACTGGTGTGGGTGGCATCCTGGGTGTTTTTGGACTGGTATTGGTGGCATCCTGAGTGTTATTGGACTGGTGTGGGTGGCATCCTGGGTGTTATTGGACTGGTGTGGGTGGTATCCAGGGTGTTAGTGGACTGGTGTGGGTGGCATCCTGGGTGTTAGGGAACTAGTGTGGGTGCCATCCTGGGTGTTAGGGAACTGGTGTGGGTGGCATCCTGGGTGTTAGGGGCTGGTGTGGGTGGCGTCCTGGGTGTTAGTGGACTGGTGTGGGTGGCATACTGGGTGTTAGGGGACTGGTGGTGGTGCCATCCTGGGTGTTAGTGGACTGGTGTGGGTCACGTCCTGGGTGTTAGTGGACTGGTGTGGGTCATATCCAGGGTGTTAGTGGACTAGGATGGGTCACATACCGGGTGTTATTGGACTGGTGTGGGTCACATCCTGGGACAAAACTGATGTAATTTGGCCACAATGGTCTGCATGACCAAGGATCTTCTCTATAGTATGTCACTGATGGTTTGTAAGTTGTATATGTGCTTGCAGAAATAATTATTATTATTATTATTATTATTATTATTATTATTATTATTAAATTAAAATACCACGAGTCAAGTTGGACAACTGGTGCTGGTGACCAGCGTCGCCACTCATCGTTCTCTCACACCGTCAGTCTTGTATAGTCTTCAGAGGTTCTCTCGCTGCAGTGGATTCGATATTGCCGCTGAAGCCGCTAATTTATTCTGCACCCTATATCCGTGGTGTGCAGGGTTGGGCATGGGCATGTGGGTACACGAGAGGCTTAGGAACTATGGGTACACGAAAGGCCTAGGAACTATGGGTGCACGAGAGGCTTAGGAACTATGGGTACACGAAAGGCCTAGGAACTATGGGTACACGTGAGGCCTAGGAACTATGGGTACACGAGAGGCCTAGGAACTATGGGTACACGAGAGGCTATAAAACTATGGGTAGACGAGAGGCCTAGGAACTATGGGTACACGAGAGGCTATAGAACTATGGGTACACGTGAGGCCTAGGAACTATGGGTACACGAGAGGCCTAGGAACTATGGGTAAACGAGAGGCCAAGGAACTATGAATACACGAGAGGCCTAGGAACTATGGGTACACGAGAGGCCTGGGAACTATGAGTACACGAGAGGCCAAGGAACTATGAATACACGGGAGGCCTAGGAACTATGGGTACACGAGAGGCCTAGGAACTATGGGTACACGAGCGGCCTGGGAACTATGGGTACACGAGAGGCCTGGGAACTATGGGTACACGAGAGGCCTAGGAACTATGAATACACGTGAGGCCTAGGAACTGTGGGTACACAAATGCCTAGGAACTATGGGTACACGACAGGCGTATGAACTATGGGTACACGAAAGGCCTAGGAACTATTGTTACATATTACAACCCAGGATTCCAAATGGCGTGTTACCCCGGGTGTAATGGGAGCAAATAAACACAGTAGAAAAAGTTTACTTATATTATCCTTCACCAATTTAGAACAGCAATATGTACACTATGTACAGTGATAAGTATAGTGCACTCCACGGTAAGCAAAGCAGAAATAGAAGTCACAAGATAGCAGACCGTGCTTCAACCAGCTCTAGAATGGGAATGACAAGGGCAGACAGGAGAGCGGTACCCACATAACCTCTGCGATTGCCAAAACCATCTTCTTATTGGCTAGAACCTGGTCACTAGTTGAACGACGGGGCCCCATCATCAACTCTTAGCAACCTGGTTCGCTGGTTGGGGGAGATAGCCTGTAAATGAGGGTGTGTACATGCGCCGAATAAAGGTTAAGTACTCTTTGCATGCCACACCCCCACCCCGAGAAGCTCAGGATTAGGCTGCCACCTCCCAGTGGTAACCATGCCGCCATGGCACAAAATAATGGGACCGCCTTTCCTCTCCACCATCCAACTCTTAGATGGAGCTCATCTTTTCTCGTGACCAAAAGCCAAACCCTAAACTTAGAGTGAGACAGCAGTCAGACAGGCTAGCATAGGTCCAAGATACAGGCGGACGGTAGCCCGCATCCCCTCACTAAAAAAAAAAAACCCACACCAGGGGATAAAAAAAAAAGCATGAAAAGGGGTTACCACAAATTACATCCTAACCTAAATATTATTAGACTAGATAAAGAGTCTGCCAACATATTTTCTTTGCCGGCAATATATTTAATAGAAATATTGTAGGGCTGCAGCCTTAGCGTCCAGCGCATAAGCCTTGTGTTGTTGTTCTTCATGGCTTGGAGATATACTAGAGGATTGTGATCACTGTAGACTGACCACCTGCGATGTCTGGCCCACATAAACATCGAAATGCTCTAAAGCCAGTACCAGCGCGAGGGCTTCTTTTTCAATGGTAGAATAAGCCGTCTGATGCGGCTGGAACTTGGCTGAAAAGTATGCTACAGGCTGCAACTCCTTGTTCCCGATTTGTAATAGTACTGCCCCAACCCCAGACAAGCATCAACCTGTAATGAAAAAGGTTTGGAGAAGTCTGGAGACAAGAGAATGGGTGCAGTACACAATAATCTTTTTGCTTTATTAAAAGCAGTGTTACAGTCTGACGTCCAATTAAAGGGAACTTTATGACTGGTAAGAGGTAAGAGGGGCTACAATATCTGAGAAATTCTTACAGAATCTTCTGTAAAATCCTATCATGCCTAGGAAACGTTGAAGAGATTTCCTATCATGAGGAACTGGATAATCTTTAATAGAAAGAACTTTAGCAAGTTTAGGTGCAACTTTACCACTACCTACTTCATGGCCTAGAAAAGTGACAGTGGCCTGGCCAAAGGAAGATTTAGATAAATTAACTGTTAAATGGGAACTCTTAAAGGTCTCAAAAAGAGCCTTAAGCCCAAGTAGGTGTTGATCCCAAGTATCAGACACCACAACAATATCATCTAGGTACGCTGCCGTGCCTTCAAGTCCTTAATAGCCTGATGGATAAGTTTCTGGAATGAAGAGGGGGAATTTTTCATTCTGAAGGGGGTAACTGTATTGATAATGACCTCCTGGAATTACGAAGGCAGAGATTTCCTTCGCCTTATCTGTCAAAGGTACCTGATAGTAGCCTTTAAGGAGATCTAACTTGGACACAAAAGTAGCCTTACCCACAAAGTCAATTACGTCATCCAGACAAGGAAGAGGGTAAGCATCTGTAATTGTGACCTCTTTCACTTTACGGTAGTCTGTACACATACGAAACCCTCCATCAGCCTTCTTCACAGGGATGCACGGTGAAGCCCATGGACTAGACTCCTCCACTAAACCATGCTTTAACAAAAATTCTACTTCCTGCTGAAGCAGCCTTTGCTTTTCAGGATTAGCTCTGTAGGGGGAGAGTTTAATTGGTTTAGAGTTTCCCACATCTACATCATGGTAACCTAACGTACATTTTTTCGGCACATCCGAAAAAATATTAGGATATGACTGTAGAAGCTCAGTTAAATTTGTTGCTTGGGTTTCAGATAATCCCACCATTAAAGGGCTAGGATCCTTGAGGAGGACAGAATTTGAAAGTTTAATATTAATTTCAGAGATAGAGTGCAAAGAGTCAGAGTCGTCCTCAGAGGTAGAGGACAGAGTCATTACTGGGACTTTATCTGCTGTATGGAAGTATTTTAACTGATTAATGTGGTAAGTTTTAGTTTTTGAGGTCTTGTCAATGGGAGCTACCACATAATTTACATCAGATAATCTACTTACAATCTGCATAGGTCCCGTAAATCTAGTTTTCAAGGTGTGGCCAGGTATAGGTTCCTGCACCAACACCTTGTCTCCTGGATGGAAGGAGCAGAATTTTGCACTTCTGTCATACCTCTGTTTCATCTTACTTTGAGCTGTCTTTAGGTTAGCCTTGGCTGACTGACGTGCCACCTGCAACCTTGAAGACGGATTGTAGAGTGTTGAGCTAAAGTCTTCTCCCATCCATCCTTCTTTGAGCACCCGAAGAGGACCTCGTACATTGTGCCCAAAGATCAGCTCAAAAGGACTATACCCTGTAGACTCTTGCACCGTCTCTCGTACTGAGAACAGCAACAAAGGTAGTGATTCATCCCAGTCTGTAGGAAAGTGCATGCAAAAAGTTCTCATCATTGTTTTTAATGTCTGATGGAATCTTTCCAAGGCGCCTTGGGACTGAGGATGATAGGCAGTGGATAAGTTGTGGATTATCCCTAACCTAGTTAATACTTCCCTAAATGCTTTGGCAGTGAAGTTAGTACCTTGATCACTTTGAATAGTTTTAGGAATGCCAAAACAAGAAATGAATTTTGTTAAAGCTTTGAGAATAGCTTTAGTATTAATACTACGCATGGGAATTGCTTCAGGATATCTGGTTACTTTATCCATAATCGTAAATAAATATTGATTTCCAGACTTTGACTTAGGTAGTGGACCTACACAATCTATAATTAAATCTGCAAAAGGTTCTCCATCAGCAGGTATAGGTTGGAGAGGTGCAGGTTTAATGGAATGTCCAGGTTTTCCAACTTGCTGACATTCTCGGCAACACCTAATATGATTCTTCACATCTTTCTTTAAATTTGGCCAATAAAATTCTTTTGTGATTCTATACAAGGTTTTTGTAATTCCTAAGTGACCTCCTGATGACGTATTATGAGCTATATTTAATATCTGAGGTCTATACTTTGTTGGAACCACTAACCTGTCATACAATTGCCGGGCCTCTATCTCCTTACCAGTCTCAGTGCAGATCAAATAATCGTTTTTAACTTCATTCTTGACCGGATGACCCAAAGAGGATTTACCCATGGCTGCCTCAAAAGCGAATTTTAAAGAAGGGTCCTTTCGTTGTTCCTCCCGGAAGGACAGTCCCTCGGGCATGGAAACAGAGACATCTGGCAATCCTGCAACCTGGGAATAGGAAGGCTTGATCGGGGTCTGTTCACTTGATCTACGAGGCTCTGGCCAGTTTTCCTCGTAAAACAATGTGGCTATTCCGAGATCGGAGTCGTCCAAGGATAGGTCAACATTCTCTCCAGACAACCCTTGGGATGTTGCCCGAGTTATGGCCAACACCGGAGAAGAATTAATCATTATAGGTTCAGGACACGAACTAACAGTAGTAATGTTATTACCCAGTAATAACACTGCATCTTTCATGGGAAATCCTTTTGAGACACCTACAGTCAAGTACCCAGTGTAATATTTGCACTGTACATAAATTTTATGCAAAGGAACAGAATATATAGCTCCTCCAAATGCTTCCAATAAAACAGAGGAATTCAAAGAAGTATTCTCTGAAAGGGGTAATATTCCCTCTCTTACAAGTGAGCAATATGCTCCAGTATCTCTAAAGGTCTTTACTTTAGTTGTTTCCGAGTTTTCCTGAAGGGAAATAAGACTTGCAATAATAAGGGGCCATTCCTTTTTCTACTTCTCTAGGGGACATGTTACTAGGGATATTAGAGATTTTCCCAATGGGTTGGGGTTTATGGGGGTAGTTGGGACGGATGTGACCTACTTTATTGCACCTGAAGCAGACGACAGGCTTGCCCTTTACTCCCTGTTGACGTTGCAAATGGTGTCGTTCTGGCTGGTGTCTCTCTGGATACTGTTGTCGAGATGCACCATGAGTAGTTTGCCTCTCCGCAGGTGGACCATAAGTTGAGAAGCGTGGCTCACCAGGTGACTTAGTTGACTGACGTAGACGTTCTCCCTCCGGCTGGCACTTCATTCTCCAAGGTTGACGATCTCTGCTCATGCCAGGCTGTTGAAAAGAGAGACGGGACCGCTCGGACAAGGAGCGGTTAGTTTCGAAGATATCAGCCAACCTGGCTGCCTCCAATGCAGTGGTTAAGTCACGATCCTGCAGAAAGACTCGAACCTCTGGTCCCACAGACTCCAGCAGGTTATCAATCAGAATTAGCTGCACCAGCTCCTCAAAGGTAGAGACACCACTTGCTTTATACCAGCTGGTAAAAGCTTTGGTTTGCTGTCTCACAAAGTCGACTAGGGATTGACCAAGCTGCCGCCTGCTTAATTTAAATGCTTTTCTCTATTTGGCTGGGATACATGTATATGCTCTCAACACTGGTCTTCACTACTTGATAATCAGAATTCAGCGTCATTTAATACTGACGTAAATTCCTGTGCCTTACCCGATAATGCTGTATGAACCAACGATGCCAAATGCTGTTCCGGCCACCTCAAGGCTCGAGCCTGATTTTCGAAGCTTTCGAAAAATTGCTCTGGTTCGGCCTCATTGAAGCGGGGAACAAACTGTACTGCTTTCTGTAAACTAAAATTATTTACAGAATGCGAAAACTGCCTCCTTTCTCTTTCCCTATCAAATTCTTCCCTTGCGAATGCTCTCTGTTCCCTAGTTTGCTCAAGATTGATTTTTGCCAGCTCAAGTGCCAACGACGCTGATTCACCTTGAGACAACCCAGCTGCACTATACTGACCATTTTGCTCCTGCGAGAACATAGAAGTTTTTGCCCCAGCTCCCGTAGAGGGAGGAGTCTGATGTGCCATCTCTTCTTCTATAAGTTTGTCAGCAATCAATGAACGCAGTTGTGCAGCTGTGACAGTGCGTTTGTATGTAATGCCAATGGAACGAGTAATTTGCCAACAACGCTGTAGGGACAATTTAGGTAGGTTATGCAAAGTATATGTCGACACCAGACGTCTGACTCGTCTAGGTGGCATAAGTTATCCGCTATGCACAGTACGATTGCAGAATACCCCAACGTAACACGTTACTTTGCAGAACACGCTTAGCTATGCACAGTACGATTGCAGAATACGCATACAAGCAAAGCCGACTGCAAAATTCTCCACACCGAACAGGCTAGTAACAACTGACACGCAAAATTTGTAAAGCAATGCCAGACAGCAAGCTGCACAATGTTCCTGCTACGAGATTCACCTTAAGCTCAACCGTTTCTCTAAGTCCAGCTCCAGTTCTCGGACAGGCTACCCATATTACAACCCAGGATTCCAAATGGCCTGTTACCCCGGGTGTAATGGGAGCAAATAAACACAGCAGAAAAAGTTTAGACTTATATTATCCTTCACCAATTTAGAACAGCAATATGTACACTACGTACAGAGATAAGTATAGTGCACTCCACGGTAAGCAAGGCAGAAATAGAAGCCACAAGATAGCAGACCGTGCTTCAACCAGCTCTAGAATGGGAATGACAAGGGCAGACAGGAGAGCGGTACCCATATAACCTCTGTGATTGCCAAAACCATCTTCTTATTGGCTGGAACCTGGTCACTAGTTGAACGACGGGGCCCCATCATCAACTCTTAGCAACCTGGTTCGCTGGTTGGGGGAGATAGCCTGTAAATGAGGGTGTGTCCATGCGCCGAATAAAGGTTACGTACTCTTTGCATGCCACAGTACACGAGAGGCCTATGAATTATGGGTACACGAAAGTCCTAGGAACTATGGGTACACGAGAGGCCTGGGAACTATGGGTACACGAGAGGCCTATGAACTATGGGTACACGAGAGACCTAGGAACTATGGGTAAACGAGAGGCCTACGAACTATGGGTACACGAGAGGCCTGGGAATTATGGGTACACGAGAGGTAAAGGAACTATGAATACATGGGAGGCCTAGGAACTATGGGTACACGAGAGGCCTAAGAACTATGGGTACACGAGAGGCCTATGAACTATGGGTACACGAGAGGCCTATGAACTATGGGTACACGAGTGGCCTGGGAACTATGGGTACACGAGAGGCCTGGGAACTATGGGTACACGAAAGGCCTAGGAACTATGAATACACGTGAGGCCTAGGAACTATGGGTACACAAATGCCTAGGAACTATGGGTACACGACAGGCGTATGAACTATGGGTACAAGAGAGGCGTATGAACTATGGGTACACGAGAGGCCTAGGAACTATGGGTACACGAGAGGCCTAGGAACTATGGGTACACGAGAGGCCTGGGAACTATGGGTACACGAGAGGCCTGGGAACCATGGGTACACGAGAGGCCTGGGAACTATGGGTACACGAGAGGCCTAGGAACTATGGGTACACGAGAGGCCTGGGAACTATGGGTACACGAGAGGCCTGGGAACTATGGGTACAAGAGAGGCCTGGGAACTATGGGTACACGAGAGGCCTGGGAACTATGGGCACACGAGAGGCCTGGGAACTACGGGTACACGAGAGGCCTTTGAACTATGGGTACACGAGAGGCCTAGGAACTATGGGTACACGAGAGGCCTAGGAACTATGGGTACAGGAGGGGCCTAGGAACTTTGGGTACACGAGAGGCCTAGGAACTATGGGTACACGAGAGGCCTAGGAACTATGGGTACACGAGAGGCCTAGGAACTATGGGTACAGGAGGGGCCTAGGAACTTTGGGTACACGAGAGGCCTAGGAACTTTGGGTACACGAGAGGCCTAGGAACTATGGTTACACGAGAGGCCTAGGAACTATGGGTACACGAGAGGCCTAGGAACTATGGGTACACGAGAGGCCTAGGAACTATGGGTACACGAGAGGCCTGGGAACTATGGGTACACGAGAGGCCTGGGAACTATGGGTACACGAGAGGCCTAGGAACTATGGGTACACGAGAGGCCTGGGAACTATGGGTACACGAGAGGCCTGGGAACTATGGGTACACGAGAGGCCTGGGAACTATGGGTACACGAGAGGCCTGGGAACTATGGGTACACGAGACGCCTAGGAACTATGGGTACACGAGAGGCCTAGGAACTATGGGTACAGCGAGAGACCTAGGAACTATGGGTACACGAGAGACCTAGGAACTATGGGTACACGAGAGACCTAGGAACTATGGGTACACGAGAGGCCTGGGAACTATGGGTACACGAGAGGCCTGGGAACTATGGGTACACGAGAGGCCTGGGAACTATGGGTACACGAGAGGCCTGGGAACTATGGGTACACGAGAGGCCTGGGAACTATGGGTACACGAGAGGCCTGGGAACTATGGGTACACGAGAGGCCTGGGAACTATGGGTACACGAGAGGCCTGGGAACTATGGGTACACGAGAGGCCTGGGAACTATGGGTACACGAGAGACCTAGGAACTATGGGTACACGAGAGGCCTGGGAACTATGGGTACACGAGAGGCCTAGGAACTATGGGTACACGAGAGGCCTGGGAACTATGGGTACACGAGAGGCCTGGGAACTATGGGTACACGAGAGGCCTGGGAACTATGGGTACACGAGAGGCCTGGGAACTATTTGTACACGAGAGGCCTGGGAACTATGGGTACACGAGAAGCCTAGGAACTATGGGTACACGAGAGGCCTGGGAACTATGGGTACACGAGAGGCCTGGGAACTATGGGTACACGAGAGGCCTAGGAACTATGGGTACACGAGAGGCCTGGGAACTATGGGTACACGAGAGGCCTGGGAACTATGGGTACACGAGAGGCCTAGGAACTATGGGTACACGAGAGGCCTGGGAACTATGGGTACACGAGAAGCCTAGGAACTATGGGTACACGAGAGGCCTGGGAACTATGGGTACACGAGAAGCCTAGGAACTATGGGTACACGAGAGGCCTGGGAACTATGGGTACACGAGAGGCCTGGGAACTATGGGTACACGAGAGGCCTAGGAACTAGGCCCCAAAAGGGTTAAGAGGTGTACGTCTGTGTTAATATCTACTGTTAACTTATCTACTGAAAGCAAATTTAGGTAATTTGCTTAATATATCTGGTATATTACTTTATATAATAAAATATCTTGACATATCACAATTGTTATTAATGTGTCATTCCCCAGTAAGTAGATAATTAAAGATATGTTCAAAATACTGACTATAGTGTTGGTCACACATTTGGTTTAAGCATAATTAGTGTCTCTGCCAACCTGCCCGAGGCACTTGCAACCAAGCCTAAGCCAGGCTACTGCAACATTAGTCAGTCTGTTCACATTGCAAGTCGCTCCATATGAGGAAACTGCTCGTGACGACCTTGACCATGAACAATAACAATGTTTGAATAATCATAATCAAGCTTCAATAGATAAAATAATTACTGCCTGTGAGAGGTAACAGCAGCAGTAACAGTGTAGGGAATCAGAGGGACGGGAGATGTATTACAACAGTGGAACACAGTGTAGGTGAAGGTAAGGTGACGCACGACGCTTCGTTTGCAAACAAATCATACCATGGGTGGGGTTAGAACCCACGATCAGAGAGTCATAAAACGCCAGACCGGCGCTCTAGCCACTGGGCCAGCTAGCACAATATACATCCAACTAGGTATATTTATACACCCACTGATCGCGGGTTCTAACCCCGCCCGTAGTATTGTTTGAAGAACCGAGAATACACAGATGTTGACAGCATCCGTGTACCAGTAGATTGCTAGATGCAGTTCGTAGAAGATATCAAATCGGAAGAGATTAAATAACCCCTTTAAGTAGGAATTTCTTGTAATTTGAAGGGAAAATCGGAAACTGTGATGATGTTACCTTCCTGGTAGTAGGAATATCAGGGGATAAAGATGGTTATTTGCATGGTTGCTTGAAGGTGCCGCACACACCCTGTACCAGCCGTAAGAGGACCCTGTCTTTATTTCTCACTGTAATCTACCTCCTCCATAATTACTACTGTATTTGCTTTGTGTGTTTGGTAAGGTGAAGTCCGGGATCTTGACTTAATTAACGGTATAACTTAACAGAGCTTTGAGGACAATTGTGTTGGGGAGAAACCATACCACGGGCGGGGCTTAAACCCGCGGTTATTACGACTTCATAAGTCGTGTTGGAGAGGTCAGAACTTCAGTAGATTATAGTGGAGAATTTAAGACGATATTAGGAGAGAGGGGAACTCAGACGCCTATAATGACTACGACACAATTGTCGTTGACGATTAGTTAAGTTATACCATGAACTAAGTCAAGCTCCTGGACTTCACATTACCAAACTAAGCAAATGCGATACCAATTATGGGGGAAGTAGATTATAGTGCCTCTTATATGTTTTTTCCATATCTGGTAACACTGTCTCAATATGCCTCACTGAATGCCTTGGGTGCCAGGTGCCTCTCGCTTCAGACGCCGAGGGTCTGCGTTCGATTTCCATTGAGGGTAGAAACATTGGGCGTTTTTCTTTACACCGGTTACCTATGTTCACCCATCAGTAAAACGGGGACATGAGTGTTAGTGGACGGGTGTGGGTCACATCTTGGGTGTTAGTGGACTGATGTGGGTCACATCTTTGGAGTTAGTGGACTGATGTGGGTCACATCTTTGGAGTTAGTGGACTGATGTGGGTCGCATCCTGGGTGTTAGTGGACTGATGTGGGTCACATCTGGGTGTTAGTGGACGGGTGTGGGTCACATCTTGGGTGTTAGTGGACTGATGTGGGTCACATCTTTGGAGTTAGTGGACTGATGTGGGTCGCATCCTGGGTGTTAGTGGACTGATGTGGGTCACATCTGGGTGTTAGTGGACGGGTGTGGGTCACATCCTGGGTGTTAGTGGACTGGTGTGGGACACATCTTGGGTGCTAGTGGACTGGTGTGGGTCACAGCATGGGTGTTAGTGGACGGGTGTGGGACACATCTTGGGAGTTAGTGGACTGATGTGGGTCACATCTTGGGTGTTAGTGGACGGGTGTGGGTCACAGAATGGGTGTTAGTGGACTGATGTGGGACACATCTTGAGTGTTAGTGGACGGGTGTGGGTCACAGCATGGGTGTTAGTGGACTGATGTGGGACACATCTTGAGTGTTAGTGGACGGGTGTGGGTCACAGCATGGGTGTTAGTGGACTGATGTGGGACACATCTTGGGAGTTAGTGGACTGATGTGGGTCACATCCTGGGTGTTAGTGGACTGGTGTGGGTCACATCCTGGGTGTTAGTGGACTGGTGTGGGACACATCTTGGGTGTTAGTGGACTGGTGTGGGTCACATTCAGGGAATTAGTGGATTGGTGTGAGTCACATCTTGGGTGTTAGTGGACTGGGGTGGGTCACATCCTGGGTGTTAGTGGACTGGTGTGGATCATATCATGGGTGCTAGTGGACTGCTGTACATCACATCTTGGGTGTTAGTGGACTGATGTGGGTCAAATCCTGGGTGTTAGTGGACTTGTGTGGGTCACATCCTGGGTGTTAGTGGACTGATGTGGGTCACATCCTGAGTGTTAGTGGAATAGTGTGGTTCACATCCAGGGTGCTAGTGGACTGGTGTAGGTCATATCCTGGGCGTTAGTGGACTGATGTAAGTCACATCCTGGGTGTTAGTGGACAGGTGTGGGTCACATCCTGGGTGTTAGTGGACTGGTGTGGGTCACATCCTGGGTGTTAGTGAACTGGTGTGGGTCACATCCTGGGTGTTAGTGGACTGGTGTGGGTCACATCCTGGGTGTTAGTTGACTGGTGTGGGTTACATCCTGGGTGTTAGTTGACTGGTGTGGGTCACATCCTGGGTGTTAGTTGACTGGTGTGGGTCACATCCTGCGTGCTAGTGGACTGATGTTGGTCACATCCAGGGTGTTAGTGGACTGGTATGGATCACATCCTGGGTGTTAGTGGACTGGTGTGGGTCGCATCCTGGGTGTTAATGGACTGGTGTGGGTCACATCCTGGGTGTTAGTTGACTGGTGTGGGTCGCATCCTGGGTGTTAATGGACTGGTGTGGGTCACATCCTGGGTGTTAGTTGACTGGTGTGGGTTACATTCTCGGTGTTAGTTGACTGGTGTGGGTCACATCCTGGGTGTTAGTTGACTAGTGTGGGTCACATCCTGGGTGCTAGTGGACTGATGTTGGTCACATCCAGGGTGTTAGTGGACTGGCATGGGTCACATCCTGGGTGTTAGTGGACTGGTGTGGGTCGCATCCTGGGTGTTAGTGGACTGGTGTGGGTCACATCCTGGGTGTTAGTGGATTGGTGTGGGTCATATCCTGGGTGTTAGTGGACTGGTGAGGGTCACATCCTGGCTGCTAGTGAACTGGTGTGGGTCACATCCTGGGTGTTAGTGGACTGGTGTGGGTCACATCCTGGGTGTTAGTGGACTGGTGTGAGTCACATCTTGGGTGTTAGTGGACTGGGGTGGGTCACATCCTGGGTGTTAGTGGACTGGTGTGGGTCTCATCCTGGGTGTTAGTGGACAGGTGTGGGTAACATCCTGGGTGTTAGTGGACAGGTGTGGGTCATATTCTGGGTGTTAGTGGACTGGTGTGGGTCACATCCTGGGTGTTAGTGAACTGGTGTGGGTCACATCCTGGGTGTTAGCGGACTGGTGTGGGTCACATCCTGGGTGTTAGTGGACTGATGTGGGTCGCATCCTGGGTGTTAATGGACTGGTGTGGGTCACATCCTGGGTGTTAGTTGACTGGTGTGGGTCACATCCTGGGTGTTAGTTGACTGGTGTGGGTCACATCCTGGGAGTTAGTGGACTGGTGTGGGTCACATCCTGGGTGTTAGTTGACTGGTGTGGGTCACATCCTGGGTGTTAGTGGACTGATGTTGGTCACATCTAGGGTGTTAGTGGACTGGTATGGGTCACATCCTGGGTGTTAGTGGACTGGTGTGGGTCGCATCCTGGGTGTTAGTGGACTGGTGTGGGTCACATTCTGGGTGTTAGTGGACTGGTGTGGGTCACATCCTGGGTGTTAGTGGACTGGTGTGGGTCACATCCTGGGTGTTAGTGGACTGGTGTGGGTCACATCCTGGGTGTTAGTGGACTGACCTAATTTGCGGGACATGCTCAGCATAACAAGGGACTTTTTATATTGTAGTATGTCACTGATGTCTGTGTACCTTGTACATGTACTTGTATACCTTGTACATGTACATGTATACCTTGTACATGTACTTGTATACCTTGTACATGTACTTGTATACCTTGTACATGTACTTGTATACCTTGTACATGTACTTGTTTTCCCTTTTCATATACTTGTATACCTTGTACATGTACTTGTATACCTTGTACATGTACTTGTATACCTTGTACATGTACTTGTATACCTTGTACATGTACTTGTATACCTTGTACATGTACTTGTATACCTTGTACATGTACTTGTATACCTTGTACATGTACTTGTATACCTTGTACATGTACTTGTATACCTTGTACATGTACTTGTATACCTTGTACATGTACTTGTATACCTTGTACATGTACTTGTATACCTTGTACATGTACTTGTATACCTTGTACATGTACTTGTATACCTTGTACATGTACTTGTATACCTTGTACATGTACTTGTATACCTTGTACATGTACTTGTATACCTTGTACATGTACTTGTATACCTTGTACATGTACTTGTATACCTTGTACATGTACTTGTATACCTTGTACATGTACTTGTATACCTTGTACATGTACTTGTATACCTTGTACATGTACTTGTATACCTTGTACATGTACTTGTATACCTTGTACATGTACTTGTATACCTTGTACATGTACTTGTATACCTTGTACATGTACTTGTATACCTTGTACATGTACTTGTATACCTTGTACATGTACTTGTATACCTTGTACATGTACTTGTATAACTTGTACATGTACTTGTATACCTTGTACATGTACTTGTATACCTTGTACATGTACTTGTATACCTTGTACATGTACTTGTATACCTTGTACATGTACTTGTATACCTTGTACATGTACTTGTATACCTTGTACATGTACTTGTATACCTTGTACATGTACTTGTATACCTTGTACATGTACTTGTATACCTTGTACATGTACTTGTGTACCTTGTACATGTACTTGTATACCTTGTACATGTACTTGTATACCTTGTGCATGTACTTGTATACCTTGTACATGTACTTGTATACCTTGTACATGTACTTGTGTACCTTGTACATGTACTTGTATACCTTGTACATGTACTTGTATACCTTGTACATGTACTTGTATACCTTGTACATGTACTTGTATACCTTGTACATGTACTTGTATACCTTGTACATGTACTTGTATACCTTTTACATGTACTTGTATACCATGTACATGTACTTGTATACCTTGTACATGTACTTGTATACCTTGTACATTTATTGTATACCATGTACATGTACTTGTATACCTTGTACATGTACTTGTATACCTTGTACATGTACTTGTATACCTTGGTATGTACTGGTATACCTTTTACATGTACTTGTGTACCTTGTACATGTACTGGTATATCTTGTACATGTACTTGTATACCTTGTACATGTACTTGTATACCTTGTACATGTACTTGTATACCTTGTACATGTACTAGTATACCTTGTACATGTACTTGTATACCTTGTACATGTACTTGAATACCTTGTGCATGTACTTGTATAAATTGTACATGTACTTGTATACCTTGTACATGTACTTGTATACCTTGTACATGTACTTGTATACCTTGTACATGTACTTGTACACCTTGAACATGTACTTATATACCTTGTACATGTACTTGTATGCGTTGTACATGTACTTGTATACTTTGTGCATGTACTTGTATACCTTGTACATGTACTTGTATACCTTGTACATGTACTTGTATACCATATACATGTACTTGTATACCTTGTACACGTACTTGTATATCTTGTACATGTACTTGTATACCTTGTACATGTACTGGTATACCTTGTACATGTACTTGTGTGACTTGTACATGTACTGGTATACCTTGTACATGTACTTGTATACCTTGTACATGTACTTGTATACCTTGTACATGTACTGGTATACCTTGTACATGTACTTGTATACCTTGTACATGTACTTGAATACCTTGTACGTGTACTTGTATACCTTTTACTTGTACTTGTATACCTAGTATATGTACTTGTATACCTTGTACATGTACTTGTATACCTTGTACATGTACTTGTATACCTTGTACATGTACTTGTATACTTTGTACATGTACTTGTATACCTTGTACATGTTCTTGTATACCTTGTACATGTACTTGTTTACTTTGTACATGTACTTGTAAAACTTGTACATGTACTTGTATAATTTGTACATGTACTTGTATACTTTGTATATGTACTTGTACAATTTGTACATGTACTTGTATACCTTGTACATGTACTTGTATACCTTGTACATGTACTTGTATACCTTGTACATGTACTTGTATACCTTGTACATGTACTTATATACCTTGTACATGTACTTGTATACCTTGTACATGTACTTGTATACCTTGTACATGTACTTGTATACCTTGTACATGTACTTGTATACCTTGTACATGTACTTGTATACCTTGTACATGTACTTGTATACCTTGTACATGTACTTGTATACCTTGTACATGTACTTGTATACCTTGCACATGTACTTGTATACCTTGTACATGTACTTGTATACCTTGTACATGTACTTGTATACCTTGTACATGTACTTGTATACCTTGTACATGTACTTGTATACCTTGTACATGTACTTGTATACCTTGTACATGTACTTGTATACCTTGTACATGTACTTGTATACCTTGTACATGTACTTGTATACCTTGTACATGTACTTGTACACCTTGTACATGTACTTGTATACCTTGTACATGTACTTGTATACCTTGTACATGTACTTGTATACCTTGTACATGTACTTGTATACCTTGTACATGTACTTGTATACCTTGTACATGTACTTTTATACCTTGTACATGTACTTGTATACCTTGTACATGTACTTGTATACCTTGTACATGTACTTGTATACCTTGTACATGTACTTGTATACCTTGTACATGTACTTGTATACCTTGTACATGTACTTGTATACCTTGTACATGTACTTGTATACCTTGTACATGTACTTGTATACCTTGTACATGTACTTGTATACCTTGTACATGTACTTATATACCTTGTACATGTACTTGTATACCTTGTACATGTACTTGTATACCTTGTACATGTACTTGTATACCTTGTACATGTACTTGTATACCTTGTACATGTACTTGTATACCTTGTACATGTACTTGTATACCTTGTACATGTACTTGTATACCTTGTACATGTACTTGTATACCTTGTATATGTACTTGTATACCTTGTACATGTACTTGTATACCTTGTACATGTACTTATATACCTTGTACATGTACTTGTATACCTTGTACATGTACTTGTATACCTTGTACATGTACTTGTATACCTTGTACATGTACTTGTATACCTTGTACATGTACTTGTATACCTTGTACATGTACTTGTATACCTTGTACATGTACTTGTATACCTTGTACATGTACTTGTATACCTTGTACATGTACTTGTATACCTTGTACATGTACTTGTATACCTTGTACATGTACTTGTATACCTTGTACATGTACTTGTATACCTTGTACATGTACTTGTATACCTTGTACATGTACTTGTATACCTTGTACATGTACTTGTATACCTTGTACATGTACTTGTATACCTTGTACATGTACTTGTATACCTTGTACATGTACTTGTACACCTTGTACATGTACTTGTATACCTTGTACATGTACTTGTATACCTTGTACATGTACTTGTATACCTTGTACATGTACTTGTATACCTTGTACATGTACTTGTATACCTTGTACATGTACTTGTATACCTTGTACATGTACTTGTATACCTTGTACATGTACTTGTATACCTTGTACATGTACTTGTATACCTTGTACATGTACTTGTATACCTTGTACATGTACTTGTATACCTTGTACATGTACTTGTATACCTTGTACATGTACTTGTATACCTTGTACATGTACTTGTATACCTTGTACATGTACTTGTATACCTTGTACATGTACTTATATACCTTGTACATGTACTTGTATACCTTGTACATGTACTTGTATACCTTGTACATGTACTTGTATACCTTGTACATGTACTTGTATACCTTGTACATGTACTTGTATACCTTGTACATGTACTTGTATACCTTGTACATGTACTTGTATACCTTGTACATGTACTTGTATACCTTGTACATGTACTTGTATACCTTGTACATGTACTTGTATACCTTGTACATGTACTTGTATACCTTGTACATGTACTTGTATACCTTGTACATGTACTTGTATACCTTGTACATGTACTTATATACCTTTTACATGTACTTGTATACCTTGTACATGTACTTGTATACCTTGTACATGTACTTGTATACCTTGTACATGTACTTGTATACCTTGTACATGTACTGGTATACCTTGCACATGTGCTTGTATACCTTGTACATGTACCTGTACACCTTGTACATGTACTTGTATACCTTGTACATGTAGTTATATACCTTATACATGTACTTGTATGCCTTGTAATGTACTTGTACACCTTGTACATGCACTTGTGTACTTTGTACATGTACTTGCATACCTTGTATATGTACGGGTATATCTTGTACATGTACTTGTGTACCTTGTACATGTACTGGTATACCTTGTACATGTACTTGTATACCTTGAACATGTACTTGAATACCTTGTACATGTACTGGTATACCTTGTACATGTACTTGTATACCTTGTACATGTACTTGTATACCTTGTACATGTACTTGTATACCATGTACATGTACTTGTATACCTTGTACATGTACTTGTATACCTTGTACATGTACTTGTATACCTTGTACATGTACTTGTATACCTTGTACATGTACTTGTATACCTTGAACATGTACTTGTATACCTTGTGCATGTACTTGTATACCTTGTACATGTACTTGTATACCTTGTACATAAACTTGTACACCTTGTACATGTACTTATATACCTTGTACATGTACTTGTATACCTTGTACATGTACTTGTATACTTTGTACATGTACTTGTATACCTTGTACATGTACTTGTATACCTTGTACATGTACTTGTATACCTTGTACATGTACTTGTATACTTTGTATATGTACTTGTATACCTTGTACATGTACTTATATACCTTGTAAATGTACTTGTATACCTTGTACATGTACTTGTATACCTCTTACATGTACTTGTATACCTTGTACATGTACTTGTACACCTTGCACACGTACTTGTATACCTCGTACATGTACTTGTATACCTTGTACATGTACTTGTATAACATCTACATGTACTTGTATACCTTGTACATGTACTTGTATACCTTGTACATGTACTTGTATACCTTGTACATGTACTTGTATACCTTGTACATGTACTTGTATACCTTGTACATGTACTTGTATACCTTGTACATGTACTTGTATACCTTGTACATGTACTTGTATACCTTGTACTTGTACTTGTATACCTTGTACATGTATTTGTATACCTTGTACATGTACTTGTATACCTTGTACATGTACTTGTATACCTTGTACATGTACTTGTATACCTTGTACATGTACTTGTATACCTTGTACATGTACTTGTATACCTTGTACATTTACTTGTATACCTTGTACATGTACTTGTATACCTTGTACATGTATTTGTATACCTTGTACATGTACTTGTATACCTTGTACATGTACTTGTATTCCTTGTACATGTACTTGTATACCTTTTACATGTACTTGTATACCTTGTACATGTACTTGTATACCTTTTACATGTACTTGTATACCATGTACATTTACTTGTATACCTTGTACATATACTTGTATAACTTGTACATTTACTTGTGTACCTTGTACATGTGCTTGTATGCCTTGCACATGTACTTGTATACCTTGTACATGTACTTGTATACCTTGTACATGTGCTTGTATGCCTTGTACATGTACTTGTACACTTTGCACATGTACTTGTATACCTTGTACATGTACTTGTATACCTTGTACATGTACTTGTATACCTTGTACATGTACTTGCATACCTTGTACATGTACTTGTATACCTTGTACATGTACTTGTATACCTTGTAGATGTACTTGTATACCTTGTGCATGTGCTTGTATACCTTGTACATGTACTTGTATACCTTGTACATGTACTTGCATACCTTGTGCATGTACTTGTATACCTTGTACATGTACTTGTATACCTTGTACATGTACTTGTATACCTTGTACATGTACGTGTATACCTTGTACATGTACTTGTATACCTTGTATATGTACTTGTATACCTTGTACATGTACTTGTATACCTTGTACATGTACTTGTATACCTTGTACATGTATTTGTATACCTTGTACATGTACTTGTATATCTTGTACATTTACTTGTATACCTTGTACATATACTTGTATACCTTGTACATTTACTTGTATACCTTGTACATGTGCTTGTATACCTTGTACATGTACTTGTATATCTTGTACATGTACTTGTATACCTTGTACATGTACTTGTATACCTTGTACATGTACTTGTATACCTTGTACATGTACTTGTATACCTTGTACATGTGCTTGTATACCTTGTACATGTGCTTGTATACCTTGTACATGTACTTGTATACCTTGTACATGTGCTTGTATACCTTGTACATGTACTTGTATACCTTGTACATGTACTTGTATACCTTTTGTATGTATTTGTATACCTTGTACATGTACTTGTATACCTTGTACATGTACTTGCATACCTTGTACATGTACTTGTATACCTTGTACATGTACTTGTATAACTTGTACATGTACTTGTATACCTTGTACATGTACTTGTATACCTTTTACATGTACTTGTATACCTTGTACATGTACTTGTATACCTTGTACATATACTTGTATACCTTGTACATGTACTTGTATATCTTGTACATGTACTTGTATACCTTGTACATGTACTTGTATACCTTGTACATGTACTTTTATACCTTGTACATGTACTTGTATACCTTGTACATGTACTTGTATACCTTGTACATGTACTTGTATACCTTGTACATGTACTTGTATACCTTGTACATGTACTTGTACACTTTGTACATGTACTTGTATACCTTGTACATGTACTTGTATACTTTTTACATGTACTTGTATACCTTGTACATGTACTTGTATACCTTGTACATGTACTTGTATACCTTGTACATGTACGTGTATACCGTGTACATGTACTTGTATACCTTGTACATGTACTTGTATACCTTGTACATGTACTTGTATACTTTGTACATGTACTTGTATACCTTGTACATGTACTTGTATACCTTGTACATGTACTTGTATACCTTGTACATGTACTTGTATACTTTGTACATGTACTTGTATACCTTGTACATGTACTTGTATGCCTTGTACATGTACTTGTATACCTTGTACATGTACTTGTATGCCTTGTACATGTACTTGTATACCTTGTACATGTACTTGTATACCTTGTACATGTACTTGTATACCTTGTACATGTACTTGTATACCTTGTACATGTACTTGTATGCCTTGTACATGTACTTGTATACCTTGTACATGTACTTGTATACCTTGTACATGTACTTGTATACCTTGTACATGTACTTGTATACCTTGCACATGTACGTGTATACCGTGTACATGTACTTGTATACCTTGTACATGTACTTGTATACCTTGTACATGTACTTGTATACCTTGTACATGTACTTGTATACCTTGTACATGTACTTGTATACCTTGTACATGTATTTGTATACCTTGTACATGTACTTGTATATCTTGTACATTTACTTGTATACCTTGTACATATACTTGTATACCTTGTACATTTACTTGTATACCTTGTACATGTGCTTGTATACCTTGTACATGTACTTGTATATCTTGTACATGTACTTGTATACCTTGTACATGTACTTGTATACCTTGTACATGTACTTGTATACCTTGTACATGTACTTGTATACCTTGTACATGTGCTTGTATACCTTGTACATGTGCTTGTATACCTTGTACATGTACTTGTATACCTTGTACATGTACTTGTATACCTTTTGTATGTACTTGTATACCTTGTACATGTACTTGTATACCTTGTACATGTACTTGCATACCTTGTACATGTACTTGTATACCTTGTACATGTACTTGTATAACTTGTACATGTACTTGTATACCTTGTACATGTACTTGTATACCTTTTACATGTACTTGTATACCTTGTACATGTACTTGTATACCTTGTACATATACTTGTATACCTTGTACATGTACTTGTATATCTTGTACATGTACTTGTATACCTTGTACATGTACTTGTATACCTTGTACATGTACTTTTATACCTTGTCATGTACTTGTATACCTTGTACATGTACTTGTATACCTTGTACATGTACTTGTATACCTTGTACATGTACTTGTATACCTTGTACATGTACTTGTACACTTTGTACATGTACTTGTATACCTTGTACATGTACTTGTATACTTTTTACATGTACTTGTATACCTTGTACATGTACTTGTATACCTTGTACATGTACTTGTATACCTTGCACATGTACGTGTATACCGTGTACATGTACTTGTATACCTTGTACATGTACTTGTATACCTTGTACATGTACTTGTATACTTTGTACATGTACTTGTATACCGTGTACATGTACTTGTATACCTTGTACATGTACTTGTATACCTTGTACATGTACTTGTATACTTTGTACATGTAATTGTATACCTTGTACATGTACTTGTATACCTTGTACATGTACTTGTATACCATGTACATGTACTTGTATACTTTGTACATGTACTTGTATACCTTGTACATGTACTTGTATGCCTTGTACATGTACTTGTATACCTTGTACATGTACTTGTATGCCTTGTACATGTACTTGTATACCTTGTACATGTACTTGTATACCTTGTACATGTACTTGTATACCTTGTACATGTACTTGTATGCCTTGTACATGTACTTGTATACCTTGTACATGTACTTGTATACCTTGTACATGTACTTGTATACCTTGTACATGTACTTGTATACCTTGCACATGTACGTGTATACCGTGTACATGTACTTGTATACCTTGTACATGTACTTGTATACCTTGTACATGTATTTGTATACCTTGCACATGTACGTGTATACCGTGTACATGTACTTGTATACCTTGTACATGTACTTGTATACCTTGTACATGTACTTGTATACTTTGTACATGTACTTGTATACCTTGTACATGTACTTGTATACCTTGTACATGTACTTGTATACCTTGTACATGTACTTGTATACTTTGTACATATACTTGTATACCTTGTACATGTACTTGTATGCCTTGTACATGTACTTGTATACCTTGTACATGTACTTGTATGCCTTGTACATGTACTTGTATACCTTGTACATGTACTTGTTTACCTTGTACATGTACTTGTATACCTTGTACATGTACTTGTATACCTTGTACATGTACTTGTATACTTTGTACATGTACTTGTATACCTTGTACATGTACTTGTATGCCTTGTACATGTACTTGTATACCTTGTACATGTACTTGCATGCCTTGTACATGTACTTGTATACCTTGTACATGTACTTGTATACCTTGTACATGTACTTGTATACCTTGTACATGTACTTGTATACCTTGTACAAGTACTTGTATGCCTTGTACATGTACTTGTATACCTTGTACATATACTTGTATACCTTGTACATGTACTTGTATACCTTGTACATGTACTTGTATACCTTGTACATGTACTTGTATACCTTGTACATGTACTTGTATACCTTGTACATGTACTTGTATACCTTGTACATGTACTTGTATACCTTGTACATTTACTTGTATACCTTGTACATGTACTTGTATACCTTGTACATGTATTTGTATACCTTGTACATGTACTTGTATACCTTGTACATGTACTTGTATTCCTTGTACATGTACTTGTATACCTTTTACATGTACTTGTATACCTTGTACATGTACTTGTATACCTTTTACATGTACTTGTATACTTTGTACATTTACTTGTATACCTTGTACATATACTTGTATAACTTGTACATTTACTTGTGTACCTTGTACATGTGCTTGTATGCCTTGCACATGTACTTGTATACCTTGTACATGTACTTGTATACCTTGTACATGTGCTTGTATGCCTTGTACATGTACTTGTACACTTTGCACATGTACTTGTATAGCTTGTACATGTACTTGTATACCTTGTACATGTACTTGTATACCTTGTACATGTACTTGCATACCTTGTACATGTACTTGTATACCTTGTACATGTACTTGTATACCTTGTAGATGTACTTGTATACCTTGTGCATGTGCTTGTATACCTTGTACATGTACTTGTATACCTTGTACATGTACTTGCATACCTTGTGCATGTACTTGTATACCTTGTACATGTACTTGTATACCTTGTACATGTACTTGTATACCTTGTACATGTACGTGTATACCTTGTACATGTACTTGTATACCTTGTACATGTACTTGTATACCTTGTACATGTACTTGTATACCTTGTACATGTACTTGTATACCTTGTACATGTATTTGTATACCTTGTACATGTACTTGTATATCTTGTACATTTACTTGTATACCTTGTACATATACTTGTATACCTTGTACATTTACTTGTATACCTTGTACATGTGCTTGTATACCTTGTACATGTACTTGTATATCTTGTACATGTACTTGTATACCTTGTACATGTACTTGTATACCTTGTACATGTACTTGTATACCTTGTACATGTACTTGTATACCTTGTACATGTGCTTGTATACCTTGTACATGTACTTGTATACCTTGTACATGTACTTGTATACTTTTTGTATGTACTTGTATACCTTGTACATGTACTTGTATACCTTGTACATGTACTTGTATACCTTGTACATGTACTTATATACCTTGTACATGTACTTGTATAACTTGTACATGTACTTGTATACCTTGTACATGTACTTGTATACCTTGTACATGTACTTGTATACCTTGTACATATACTTGTATACCTTGTACATTTACTTGTATACCTTGTACATGTACTTGTATACCTTGTACATGTGCTTGTATACCTTGTACATGTACTTGTATGCCTTGTACATGTACTTGTATACCTTGTACATGTACTTGTATATCTTGTACATGTACTTGTATACCTTGTACATGTACTTGTATACCTTGTACATGTACTTGTATACCTTGTACATGTACTTGTATACCTTGTACATGTACTTGTATACCTTGTACATGTACTTGTATACCTTGTACATGTACTTGTATACCTTGTACATGTACTTGTATACCTTGTACATGTACTTGTATACCTTGTACATGTACTTGTATACCTTGTACATGTACTTGTATACCTTGTACATGTACTTGTATACCTTGTACATGTACTTGTATACCTTGTACATGTACTTGTATACCTTGTACATGTACTTGTATACCTTGTACATGTACTTGTATACCTTGTACATGTACTTGTATACCTTGTACATGTACTTGTATACCTTGTACATGTACTTGTAAAACAAGCTGCAACACGCCATACATACCAGCAGGGAGGTACTTGTTCCATGTTAGTTTATTGCTGGTCACTCTCTACAACACCCTCCTTGCTTAAACAAGCTGCAACACGCCATACATACCAGCAGGGAGTTACTTGTTCCATGTTAGTTTATTGCTGGTCACTCTCTACAACACCCTCCTTGCTTAAACAAGCTGCAACACGCCATACATACCAGCAGGGAGTTACTTGTTCCATGTTAGTTTATTGCTGGTCACTCTCTACAACACCCTCCTTGCTTAAACAAGCTGTAACACGCCATACATACCAGCAGGGAGGTACTTGTTCCATGTTAGTTTATTGCTGGTCACTCTCTACAACACCCTCCTTGCTTAAACAAGCTGTAACACGCCATACATACCAGCAGGGAGGTACTTGTTCCATGTTAGCTTATTGCTGGTCACTCTCTACAACACCCTCCTTGCTTAAACAAGCTGCAACACGCCATACATACCAGCAGGGAGGTACTTGTTCCATGTTAGCTTATTGCTGGTCACTCTCTACAACACCCTCCTTGCTTAAACAAGCTGCAACACGCCATACATACCAGCAGGGAGGTACTTGTTCCATGCTAGTTTATTGCTGGTCACTCTCTACAACACCCTCCTTGCTTAAACAAGCTGCAACACGCCATACATACCAGCAGGGAGTTACTTGTTCCATGTTAGTTTATTGCTGGTCACTCTCTACAACACCCTCCTTGCTTAAACAAGCTGTAACACGCCATACATACCAGCAGGGAGGTACTTGTTCCATGTTAGTTTATTGCTGGTCACTCTCTACAACACCCTCCTTGCTTAAACAAGCTGTAACACGCCATACATACCAGCAGGGAGTTACTTGTTCCATGTTAGTTTATTGCTGGTCACTCTCTACAACACCCTCCTTGCTTAAACAAGCTGTAACACGCCATACATACCAGCAGGGAGGTACTTGTTCCATGTTAGTTTATTGCTGGTCACTCTCTACAACACCCTCCTTGCTTAAACAAGCTGCAACACGCCATACATACCAGCAGGGAGGTACTTGTTCCATGTTAGTTTATTGCTGGTCACTCTCTACAACACCCTCCTTGCTTAAACAAGCTGTAACACGCCATACATACCAGCAGGGAGTTACTTGTTCCATGTTAGTTTATTGCTGGTCACTCTCTACAACACCCTCCTTGCTTAAACAAGCTGTAACACGCCATACATACCAGCAGGGAGTTACTTGTTCCATGTTAGTTTATTGCTGGTCACTCTCTACAACACCCTCCTTGCTTAAACAAGCTGTAACACGCCATACATACCAGCAGGGAGTTACTTGTTCCATGTTAGTTTATTGCTGGTCACTCTCTACAACACCCTCCTTGCTTAAACAAGCTGTAACACGCCATACATACCAGCAGGGAGTTACTTGTTCCATGTTAGTTTATTGCTGGTCACTCTCTACAACACCCTCCTTGCTTAAACAAGCTGTAACACGCCATACATACCAGCAGGGAGTTACTTGTTCCATGCTAGTTTATTGCTGGTCACTCTCTACAACACCCTCCTTGCTTAAACAAGCTGCAACACGCCATACATACCAGCAGGGAGTTACTTGTTCCATGCTAGTTTATTGCTGGTCACTCTCTACAACACCCTCCTTGCTTAAACAAGCTGCAACACGCCATACATACCAGCAGGGAGTTACTTGTTCCATGCTAGTTTATTGCTGGTCACTCTCTACAACACCCTCCTTGCTTAAACAAGCTGCAACACGCCATACATACCAGCAGGGAGTTACTTGTTCCATGCTAGTTTATTGCTGGTCACTCTCTACAACACCCTCCTTGCTTAAACAAGCTGCAACACGCCATACATACCAGCAGGGAGTTACTTGTTCCATGCTAGTTTATTGCTGGTCACTCTCTACAACACCCTCCTTGCTTAAACAAGCTGCAACACGCCATACATACCAGCAGGGAGTTACTTGCTCCATGCTAGTTTATTGCTGGTCACTCTCTACAACACCCTCCTTGCTTAAACAAGCTGCAACACGCCATACTTACCAGCAGGGAGTTACTTGCTCCATGCTAGTTTATTGCTGGTCACTCTCTACAACACCCTCCTTGCTTAAACTAGCTGCAACACGCCAAACATACCATCAGGGAGTTACTTGCTCCAGGCTAGTTCATTGCTGGTCACTCTCTACAACACCCTCCTAGCTTAAACAACTGCCATTTATACATCTCACGTACAAGATGTATCTTACTTACAAGATGTATCTTACGTACAAGATGTATCTCACGTACAAGACGTATCTTACGTAAAAGATGTATCTTACGTACAAGATGTATCTCACGTACAAGATTTATCTTACGTACAAGATGTATCTCACGTACAAGATGTATCTTACGTACAAGATGTATCTCACGTACAAGACGTATCTTACGTACAAGACGTATCTTACGTACAAGATGTATCTTATGTACAAGACGTATCTTATGTACAAGATGTATCTTACGTACAAGATGTATCTTACGTACAAGATGTATCTTACTTACAAGATGTATCTTACGTACAAGATGTATCTTACGTACAAGATGTATCTTACGTACAAGATGTATCTTACTTACAAGATGTATCTTACGTACAAGATGTATCTTACGTACAAGATGTATCTTACGTACATGATGCGTCTTACTGGCAAGATGCGTCTTACTGGCAAGATGCGTCTTACTGGCAAGATGCGTCTTACTGGCAAGATGCGTCTTACTGGCAAGATGCGTCTTACTGGCAAGATGCGTCTTACTGGCAAGATGCCGCCCATTACTGGCAAGATGCCGCCCATTACTGGCAAGATGCCGCCCATTACTGGCAAGATGCCGCCCATTACTGGCAAGATGCCGCCCATTACTGGCAAGATGCCGCCCATTAAGTTTGCTGACCCTGTATAATAGTTGCTATATCTCTGAATGGATAAATGCCGCGCAGTACCTCGAGAATGATTCATCAGATCGGCTTCAACTTCTCACCACTATTGTTGCTTCCTGAACGTAAAGTTCTGGTGTTGAGTTACGTCACTGCCAGGTTTATTAACTTTTATTTTTGATAACTTAAGAATGATAGTGATACAAGAATCATTATTAACTTCATTAATAATGATACAAGAATCATTATACCACATAACTTTGAAGATTGAGACACTTATGCAGCATATGGAAATCTTTATTCAGGAAACGTTTCGCCACACAGTGGCTTCATCAGTCCAATACAAAGAGGAAGGCGTAAGGAGAGGAGGAGAATGAGGTAATCAGTCCCTCAGCCTGGAGTCGATGTGTTCAGTCCATCAATCTTGTAGAATGTACAGCATAGTGCCGTAGACGTGGCTTATATACTGTAGTGAGGTAAGGTGAAGCAGGCGGAGGCGGGGTCATAGTGGTACCATCCACTAGTCGAAGTAGGTCTTTGTCCAGTATATAAGCCACGTCTACGGCCCTATGCTGTACATTCTACAAGATTGATGGACTGAACACATCGACTCCAGGCTGAGGGACTGATTACCTCATTCTCCTCCTCTCCTTACGCCTTCCTCTTTGTATTGGACTGATGAAGCCACTGTGTGGCGAAACGTTTCCTGAATAAAGATTTCCATATGCTGCATAAGTGTCTCAATCTTCAACTTGTCGGTTTTTCAAACCATTCATCACCACATAACTTTATTAATAATGATACAAGAATCATTATACCATAACTTTATTAATAATGATACAAGAATCATTATACCACATAACTTTATTAACGCTACTCACCTCCCAAGACTGCCCATCCCTCATACAATAATTCTTTCTACGTCTTTAAATACCAGTTTGGAAAAGTGCAATTCTCAATCTCTCTAAAAGTAAAGTCATTAATTTTTACCCTCAGGAATCCCTTACACACACAGTCAGTGTTTATTCATGAGCGCCAAGAGAGCGAAGGGAGGACACACAGTGAAAGATGGCAGAAAGAAAAACGGGAGATTGAAAACATCATCAGAGAAATAGGCGAGGAGGACATGACTGTGACAGTCAATATTCAGAGAATAGAAATGTACTTCAAGGGGAGAAATTGGCCAGTCAGACTGATTTTCAAAGCAGAAATGGTGCTGAACAGGATCCTGCAAGAGAAACCATGGCTATAGGAAACATCAACATACAAGAGGGTGTTCCTAGACCACAACAGAACAAGAACAGAAAGACAGCAGCTAAGGGAGAGGACACAGAAACAGAAAGGGCTAGGAAGAGAGACAAGGACAGAGTCAGCAGAGGTAAACCACAGCCAACCACACTGTCCCAAAACAAACCACAATCCAAACTTACAGCCCCCACCCCACACTATACTGGAAAATTCCACAGCGCATGCCAGGTTCAACACTCCAACAGACCCCTAGAACATAGTCTTGGAGACGAAACTGAAGGTATGGTACACCAACACTGATGGAATAATGAATAAGTGGGAATGATAACAGATACCATCTTTCCAATGGGATATCAAATCCTGAGGAAAGACAAAGGGAACAGAGGGGGTTGAGGAGT
>NW_027196086.1:0-37500 GCF_038502225.1 Cherax quadricarinatus | reverse complement strand
ATGTGAGTCTGGGGGGCCATATGTGAGTCTCGGGAGCCAGATGTGAGTCTCGGGAGCCAGATGTGAGTCTGGGGAGCCAGATGTGAGTCTCGGGAGCCAGATGTGATTCTGGAGAGCCAGATGTGAGTCTCGGGAGCCAGATGTGAGTCTGGGGGGCCAGATGTGAGTCTCGGGAGCCAGATGTGAGTCTCGGGAGCCAGATGTAAGTCTGGGGAGCCAGATGTGAGTCTCGGGAGCCAGATGTGAGTCTGGGGAGCCAGATTTGAGTCTGGGGAGCCAGATGTGAGTCTGGGGAGCCAGATGTGAGTCTCGGGAGCCAGATGTGAGTCTGGGGAGCCAGATGTGCGTCTGGGAGCCAGATGTGAGTCCAGAGAGCCAGATATGAGTCTGGGGAGCCAGATGTGAGCCTGGGGAGCCAGATGTGAATCTTGGGAGCCAGATGTGAGTCTAGGGAGCCAGATGTGAGTCTGGGGAGCCAGATGTTAGGCTGCGGAGCCAGATGTGAGTCTGGGGAGCCAGATGTGAGTCTCGGGAGCCAGATGTGAGTCTGGGGAGCCAGATGTGAGTCTGGGGAGCCAGATGTGAGTCTGGGGAGCCAGATGTGAGTCTCGGGAGCCAGATGTGAGTCTGGGGAGCCAGATGTGAGTCTCGGGAGCCAGATGTGTGTCTGGGGAGCCAGATGTGAGTCTCAGGAGCCAGATGTACGTCTGGGGAGCCAGATGTGAGTCTCGGGAGCCAGATGTGAGTCTGGGGAGCCAGATGCGAGTCTGGGGAGCCAGATGTGAGTCTGGGAAGCCATATGTGAGTCTGCTGAGCCAGATGTGAGTCTGGGGAGCCAGATGTGAGTCTGGGAAGCCAGATGTGAGTCTGGGAAGTCATATGTGAGTCTGGTGAGCCAGATGTGTGTCTGGGGAGCCAGATGTGAGTCTGGGAAGCCATATGTGAGTCTGGTGAGCCAGATGTCAGTCTGGGGAGCCAGATGTGAGTCTGGGGAGCCAGATTTGAGTCTGGGAAGCCAGATGTGAGTCTGTGGAGCCAGATGTGAGTCTGGAGAGCCAGATGTGTCTGGGGAGCCAGAAGTGAGTCTGGGAAGCCAGATGTGAGTCTGGGGAGCCAGATGTGAGTCTCGGGAGCCAGATGTGAGTCTTGGAAGCCAGATGTGAGTCTGGGGAGCCAGATGTGAGTCTGGGGAGCCAGATGTGAGTCTGGGGAGCCAGATTTATCTCTCACTTACACTGAGAGATGTGTCTCAGTATATACACTGAGAAGTGTGTCTCATTATATATACTGAGAAGTGTGTGTCTCAGTATATACATTGAGAGATGTGTCTCAGTATATACACTGAGAGATGTGTCTCAGTATATACACTGAGAAGTGTGTGTCTCAGTACATACACTGAGAGATGTGTGTCAGTATATACACTGAGAGATGTGTGTCTCAGTATATACACTGAGAGATGTGTCTCAGTATATACACTGAGATGTGTGTGTCTCAGTATATACACTGAGAAGTGTGTGTCTCAGTACATACACTGAGAGATGTGTGTCCCAGTATATACACTGAGAGATGTGTGTCTCAGTATATACACTGAGAGATGTGTCTCAGTATATACACTGAGAGATGTGTCTCAGTATATACACTGAGAGATGTGTGTCTCAGTATATACACTGAGATGTGTGTGTCTCAGTATATACACTGAGATGTGTGTGTCTCAGTATATACACTGACAAGTGTGTGTCTCAGTATATACACTGAGAAGTGTGTGTCTCAGTATATACACTGAGAGATGTGTCTCAGTATATACACTGAGAAGTGTGTGTCTCAGTATATACACTGAGAGATGTGTGTCAGCATATGCACTGAGAGATGTGTGTCTCAGTATATACACTGAGAGATGCGTCTCAGTATATACACTGAGAGATGTGTGTCTCAGTATATACACTGAGAGATGTGTGTCTCAGTATATACACTGAGAGATGTGTGTCTCAGTATATACACTGAGAGATGTGTCTCAGTATATACACTGAGAGATGTGTCTCAGTATATACACTGAGAGATGTGTGTCTCAGTATATACACTGAGAGATGTGTCTCAGTATATACACTGAGAGATGTGTCTCAGTATATACACTGAGAGATGTGTGTCTCAGTATATACACTGAGAGATGTGTGTCTCAGTATATACACTGAGAGATGTGTGTCTCAGTATATACACTGAGAGATGTGTCTCAGTATATACACTGAGAGATGTGTGTCTCAGTATATACACTGAGAGATGTGTGTCTCAGTATATACACTGAGAGATGTGTGTCTCAGTATATACACTGAGAGATGTGTGTCTCAGTATATACACTGAGAGATGTGTCTCAGTATATACACAGAGAGATGTGTGTCTCAGTATATACACTGAGAGATGTGTGTCTCAATATATACACTGAGAGATGTGTGTCTCAGTATATACACTGAGAAATGTGTGTCTCAGTATATACACTGAGAGATGTGTCTCAGTATATACACTGAGAGATGTGTCTCAGTATAGACACTGAGAGATGCGTGTCTCAGTATATACACTGAGAGATGTGTCTCAGTATATACACTGTGAGATGTGTGTCTCAGTATATACACTGAGAGATGTGTGTCTCAGTATATACACTGAGAGATGTGTCTCAGTATATACACTGAGAGATGCGTGTCTCAGTATATACACTGAGAGATGTGTCTCAGTATATTCACTGAGAGATGTGTGTCTCAGTATATACACTGAGAGATGTGTGTCTCAGTATATACACTGAGAGATGTGTGTCTCAGTATATACACTGAGAAATGTGTGTCTCAGTATATACACTGAGAGATGTGTCTCAGTATATACACTGAGAAATGTGTGTCTCAGTATATACACTGAGAGATGTGTGTCTCAGTATATACACTGAGAGATGTGTCTCAGTATATACACTGAGAGATGCGTGTCTCAGTATATACACTGAGAGATGTGTCTCAGTATATACACTGAGAGATGTGTGTCTCAGTATATACACTGAGAGATGTGTGTCTCAGTATATACACTGAGAGATGTGTGTCTCAGTATATACACTGAGAAATGTGTGTCTCAGTATATACACTGAGAGATGTGTCTCAGTATATACACTGAGAGATGTGTCTCAGTATATACACTGAGAGATGTGTGTCTCAGTATATACACTGAGAAATGTGTGTCTCAGTATATGCACTGAGAGATGTGTCTCAGTATATACACTGAGAGATGTGTGTCTCAGTATATACACTGAGAGGTGTGTGTCTCAGTATATAGACTGAGAGATGTGTCTCAGTATATACACTGAGAGATGTGTGTCTCAGTATATACACTGAGAGATGTGTGTCTCAGTATATACACTGAGAGATGTGTCTCAGTATATACATTGAGAGATGTGTCTCAGTATATACACTGAGAGATGTGTCTCAGTATATACACTGAGAGATGTGTCTCAGTATATACACTGAGAGATGTGTGTCTCAGTATATACACTTAGAGATGTGTCTCAGTATATACATTGAGAGATGTGTCTCAGTATATACACTGAGAGATGTGTCTCAGTATATACACTGAGAGATGTGTCTCAGTATATACACTGAGAGATGCGTGTCTCAATATATACACTGAGAGATGTGTCTCAGTATATATATTGAGAGATGTGTCTCAGTATATACACTGAGAGATGTGTCTCAGTATATACACTGAAAAATGTGTGTCTCAGTATACACACTGAGAGATGTGTCTCAGTATATGCACTGAGAGATGTGTGTCTCAGTATATACACTGAGAGATGTGTCTCAGTATACACACTGAGAGAGGTGTCTCAGTAAATACACTGAGCGATGAGTATATACACTGTGTGTCTCAGTATATACACTGAGAGATGTGTCTCAGTATATACACTGAGAGATGTGTCTCAGTATATACACTGAGAGATGTGTGTCTCAGTATATACACTGAGAGATGTGTCTCAGTATATACACTGAGAGATGTGTGTCTCAGTATATACACTGAGAGATGTGTGTCTCAGTATATACACTGAGAGATGTGAGTCTCAGTATATACACTGAGAGATGTGTCTCAGTATATACACTGAGAGATGTGTCTCAGTATATACACTGAGAGATGTGTGTCTCAGTATATACACTGAGAGATGTGTCTCAGTATATACACTGAGAGATGTGTCTCAGTATATACACTGAGAGATGTGTCTCAGTATATACACTGAGAGATGTGTCTCAGTATATACACTGAGAGATGTGTCTCAGTATATACACTGAGAGATGTGTCTCAGTATATACACTGAGAGATGTGTCTCAGTATATACACTGAGAGATGTGTGTCTCAGTATATACACTGAGAGATGTGTCTCAGTATATGCACTGAGAGATGTGTGTCTCAGTATATACACTGAGAGATGTGTGTCTCAGTATATACACTGAGAGATGTGTCTCAGTATATACACTGAGAGATGTGTCTCAGTATATACACTGAGAGATGTGTCTCAGTATATACACTGAGAGATGTGTCTCAGTATATACACTGAGAGGTGTGTGTCTCAGTATATACACTGAGAGATGTGTCTCAGTATATACACTGAGAGGTGTGTCTCAGTATATACACTGAGAGGTGTGTGTCTCAGTATATACACTGAGAGGTGTGTGTCTCAGTATATACATTGAGAGATGTGTCTCAGTATATACACTGAGAGATGTCTCAGTATATGCACTGAGAGATGTGTGTCTCAGTATATACACTGAGAGATGTGTCTCAGTATATACACTGAGAGATGTCTCAGTATATACACTGAGAGATGTGTCTCAGTATATACACTGAGAGATGTGTCTCAGTATATACACTGAGAGGTGTGTCTCAGTATATACACTGAGAGGTGTGTGTCTCAGTATATACACTGAGAGAGGTGACTCAGTCTATACATTGAGAGATGTGTCTCAGTATATACACTGAGAGATGTCTCAGTATATACACTGAGAGATGTGTCTCAGTATATGCACTGAGAGATGTGTGTCTCAGTATATACACTGAGAGATGTGTGTCTCAGTATATACACTGAGAGATGTGTCTCAGTATACACACTGAGAGATGTGTGTCTCAGTATATACACTGAGAGATGTGTCTCAGTATATACACTGAGAGATGTGTCTCAGTATATACACTGAGAGATGTGTCTCAGTATATACACTGAGAGATGTGTCTCAGTATATACACTGAGAGATGTGTCTCAGTATATACACTGAGAGATGTGTCTCAGTATATGCACTGAGAGATGTGTCTCAGTATATGCACTGAGAGATGTGTGTCTCAGTATATACACTGAGAGATATCTCAGTATATACACTGAGAGATGTGTCTCAGTACATACACTGAGAGATGTGTCTCAGTATATACACTGAGAGATGTGTCTCAGTATATACACTGAGAGATGTGTCTCAGTATATACACTGAGAGATGTGTGTCTCAGTATATACACTGAGAGATGTGTGTCTCAGTATATACACTGAGAGATGTGTCTCAGTATATACACTGAGAGATATGTGTCTCAGTATATACACTGAGAGATGTGTGTCTCAGTATATACACTGAGAGATATGTGTCTCAGTATATACACTGAGAGATGTGTCTCAGTATATACACTGAGAGATGTGTCTCAGTATATACACTGAGAGATGTGTGTCTCAGTATATACACTGAGAGATGTGTCTCAGTATATACACTGAGAGATGTGTGTCTCAGTATATACACTGAGAGATGTGTCTCAGTATATACACTGAGAGATATGTGTCTCAGAGACACATATCTCAGTCTATATCAGTACATTTATGACAGACTTCCCACCTATCATATCAGTTCTTGTGTCTTTTAGGACTACGAACTAACCCTCGTGTAGAAGGAAGACGTTAAACCTAACCCTCGTGTAGAAGGTAGACGTTAAACCTAACCCTCGTGTAGAAGGAAGACGTTAAACCTAACCCTCGTGTAGAAGGAAGACGTTAAACCTAACCCTCGTGTAGAAGGAAGACGTTAAACCTAACCCTCGTGTAGATGGTAGACTTTAAACCTAACCCTCGTGTAGAAGGAAGACGTTAAACCTAACCCTCGTGTAGAAGGAAGACGTTAAACCTAAAATACCAACTCTCGTAGACGTTAACAAACCATCCCACCTGTGCAGGCTCCATCCCCCATGATCATCCAACACCAGTGTAGGCTCCACTCCCATGATCATCCAACACCAGTGTAGGCTCCATCCCCCATGATCATCCAACACCAGTGTAGGCTCCATCCCCCATGATCATCCAACACCAGTGTAGGCTCCATCCTCATGATCATCCAACACCAGTGTAGGCTCCATCCCTTATGATCATCCAACACCAGTGTAGGCTCCACTCCCATGATCCTCCAACACCAGTGTAGGCTCCATCCGCCATGATCATCCAACACCAGTGTAGGCTCCATCCCCCATGATCATCCAACACCAGTGTAGGCTCCATCCCTCATGATCATCCAACACCAGTGTAGGCTCCACCCCTCATGATCATCCAAGACCAGTGTAGGCTCCACCCCAATGATCATCCAAGACCAGTGTAGGCTCCACCCCATGATCATCCAACACCAGTGTAGGCTCCATCCCCCATGATCATCCAACACCAGTGTAGGCTCCATCCCCCATGATCATCCAACACCAGTGTAGGCTCCACTCCCATGATCATCCAACACCAGTGTAGGCTCCATCCCCCATGATCATCCAACACCAGTGTAGGCTCCATCCCCCATGATCATATAACACCAGTGCAGGCTCCATCCCCCATGATCATCCAACACCAGTGTAGGCTCCACTCCCATAATCCTCCAACACCAGTGTAGGTTCCACTCCCATGATCATCCAACACCAGTGTAGGCTCCATTCCCATGATCATCCAACACCAGTGTAGGCTCCATCCCTTATGATCATCCAGCACCAGTGTAGGCTCCATCCCTCATGATCATCCAACACCAGTGTAGGCTCCATCCCTCATGATCATCCAACACCAGTGTAGGCTCCACCCCCATGATCAACCAACACCAGTGTAGGCTCCATCCCTCATGATCATCCAACGCCAGTGTAGGCTCCATCCCTCATGATCATCCAACGCCAGTGTAGGCTCCAACCCCATGATCATCCAACACCAGTGTAGGCTCCATCCCTCATGATCATCCAACACCAGTGTAGGCTCCATCCCTCATGATCATCCAACACCAGTGTAGGCTCCATCCCTCATGATCATCCAACACCAGTGTAGGCTCCATCCCTCATGATCATCCAACGCCAGTGTAGGCTCCATCCCCATGATCATCCAACACCAGTGTAGGCTCCATCCCTCATGATGATCCAACACCAGTGTAGGCTCCATCCCTCATGATCATCCAACACCAGTGTAGGCTCCATCCCTCATGATCATCCAACACCAGTGTAGGCTCCATCCCTCATGATCATCCAACACCAGTGTAGGCTCCAACCTTCATGATCATCCAACACCAGTGTAGGCTCCCTCCCCCATGATCATCCAACACCAGTGTAGGCTCCATCCCTCATGATCATCCAACACCAGTGTAGGCTCCATCCCTCATGATCATCCAACACCAGTGTAGGCTCCATCCCTCATGATCATCCAACACCAGTGTAGGCTCCATCCCTCATGATCATCCAACACCAGTGTAGGCTCCATCCCTCATGATCATCCAACACCGGTGTAGGCTCCATCCCTCATGATCATCCAACACCCATCCCTCATGTGTAGGCTCCATCCCTCCTGATCATCCAACACCAGTGTAGGCTCCATCCCTCATGATCATCCAACACCAGTGTAGGCTCCATCCCTCATGATCATCCAACACCGGTGTAGACTCCATCCCTCATGATCATCCAACACCGGTGTAGGATCCATCCCTCATTATCATCCAACACTGGTGTAGGCTCCATCCCTCATGATCATCCAACATCGGTGTAGGCTCCATCCCTCATGATCATCCAACACCAGTGTAGGCTCCATCCCTCATGATCATCCAACACCGGTGTACGCTCCATCCCTCATGATCATCCAACACCAGTGTAGGCTCCATCCCTCATGATCATCCAACACCGGTGTAGGCTTCATCCCTCATGATCATCCAACACTAGTGTAGGCTCCATCCCTCATGATCATTCAACACCGGTGTAGGCTTCATCCCTCATGATCATCCAACACCAGTGTAGGCTCCATCCCTCATGATCATCCAACACTAGTGTAGGCTCCATCCCTCATGATCATCCAACACCGGTGTAGGCTCCATCCCTCATGATCATCCAACACCAGTGTAGGCTCCATCCCTCATGATCATCCAACACCGGTGTAGGCTTCATCCCTCATGATCATCCAACACCAGTGTAGGCTCCATCCCTCATGATCATCCAACACCGGTGTAGGCTCCATCCCTCATGATCATCCAACACCAGTGTAGGCTCCATCCCTCATGATCATCCAACACCAGTGTAGTGTAGGCTCCATCCCTCATGATCATCCAACACCTCCATCCCTCATGATCATCCAACACCAGTGTAGGCTCCATCCCTCATGATCATCCAACACCAGTGTAGGCTCCATCCCTCATGATCATCCAACACCAGTGTAGGCTCCATCCCTCATGATCATCCAACACCAGTGTAGGCTCCATCCCTCATGATCATCCAACACCAGTGTAGGCTCCATCCCTCATGATCATCCAACACCAGTGTAGGCTCCATCCCTCATGATCATCCAACACCAGTGTAGGCTCCATCCCTCATGATCATCCAACACCAGTGTAGGCTCCATCCCTCATGATCATCCAAGACCAGTGTAGGCTCCATCCCTCATGATCATCCAACACCAGTGTAGGCTCCATCCCTCATGATCATCCAACACCAGTGTAGGCTCCATCCCTCATGATCATCCAACACCAGTGTAGGCTCCAGATCATCCAACACCAGTGTAGGCTCCATCCCTCATGATCATCCAACACCAGTGTAGGCTCCATCCCTCATGATCATCCAACACCAGTGTAGGCTCCATCCCTCATGATCATCCAACACCGGTGTAGGCTCCATCCCTCATGATCATCCAACACCAGTGTAGGCTCCATCCCTCATGATCATCCAACACCGGTGTAGGCTCCATCCATCATGATCATCCAACTCCAGTGTAGGCTCCACCCCCATGATCATTCAAGACCAGTGTAGGCTCCATCCCTCATGATCATCCAAGACCAGTGTAGGCTCCATCCCTCATGATCATCCAACACCAGTGTAGGCTCCATCCCTCATGATCATCCAAGACCAGTGTAGGCTCCATCCCTCATGATCATCCAACACCAGTGTAGGCTCCATCCCTCATGATCATCCAACACCAGTGTAGGCTCCATCCCTCATGATCATCCAACACCAGTGTAGGCTCCATCCCTCATGATCATCCAACACCAGTGTAGGCTCCACCCTCATGATCATCCAACACCAGTGTAGGCTCCATCCCTCATGATCATCCAACACCAGTGTAGGCTCCACCCTCATGATCATCCAACACCAGTGTAGGCTCCATCCCTCATGATCATCCAACACTAGTGTAGGCTCCATCCCTCATGATCATCCAACACCAGTGAAGGCTCCACCCTCATGATCATCCAACACCAGTGTAGGTTCCACCCCTCATGATCATCCAACACTAGTGTAGGCTCCATCCCTCATGATCATCCAACACCAGTGTAGGCTCCATCCCTCATGATCATCCATCACTAGTGTAGGCTCCATCCCTCATGATCATCCAACGCCAGTGTAGGCTCCATCCCACATGATCATCCAACACCAGTGTAGGCTCCATCCCTCATGATCATCCAACACCAGTGTAGGCTCCATCCCTCATGATCATCCAACACTAGTGTAGGCTCCATCCCTCATGATCATCCAACACCAGTGTAGGCTCCATCCCTCATGATCATCCAACACCAGTGTAGGCTCCATCCCTCATGATCATCCAACACCAGTGTAGGCTCCATCCCTCATGATCATCCAACACCAGTGTAGGCTCCATCCCTCATGATCATCCAACACCAGTGTAGGCTCCATCCCTCATGATCATCCAACACTAGTGTAGGCTCCACCCCCATGATCATCCAACACCAGTGTAGGCTCCATCCCTCATGATCATCCAACACCAGTGTAGGCTCCATGATCATCCAACACCAGTGCAGGCTCCAGTGTAGGCTCCATCCCTCATGATCATCCAACACCAGTGTAGGCTCCACCCACATGATCATCCAACACTAGTGTAGGCTCCATCCCTCCATCCAACACCAGTGTAGGCTCCACCCCCATGATCATCCAACACCGGTGTAGGCTCCATCCCTCATGATCATCCAAGACCAGTGTAGGCTCCACCCCTATGATCATCCAACACCAGTGTAGGCTCCATCCCTCATGATCATCCAACACCGGTGTAGGCTCCATCCCTCATGATCATCCAACACCGGTGTAGGCTCCATCCCTCATAATCATCAAACACCAGTGTAGGCTCCATCCCTCATGATCATCCAACACCGTGTAGGATCCATCCCTCATGATCATCCAACACTAGTGTAGGCTCCATCCCTCATGATCATCCAACACCGGTGTAGGCTCCATCCCTCATGATCATCCAACACCAGTGTAGGCTCCATCCCTCATGATCATCCAACACCAGTGTAGGCTCCATCCCTCATGATCATCCAACACCAGTGTAGGCTCCATCCCTCATGATCATCCAACACTAGTGTAGGTTCCATCCCTCATGATCATCCAACACCAGTGTAGGCTCCATCCCTCATGATCATCCAACACTAGTGTAGGCTCCATCCCTCATGATCATCCAACACCAGTGTAGGCTCCATCCCTCATGATCATCCAACACCAGTGTAGGCTCCATCCCTCATGATCATCCAACACCGGTGTAGGCTCCATCCCTCATGATCATCCAACACCAGTGTAGGCTCCATCCCTCATGATCATCCAACACCGGTGTAGGCTCCATCCATCATGATCATCCAACACCAGTGTAGGCCCAGTGTAGGCATGATCATCCAACACTCCATCCCTCATGATCATCCAACACCAGTGTAGGCTCCATCCCTCATGATCATCCATCACAAGTGTAGGCTCCATCCCTCATGATCATCCAAGACACCAGTGTAGGCTCCATCCCTCATGATCATCCAACACCAGTGTAGGCTCCATCCCTCATGATCATCCAACACCAGTGTAGGCTCCATCCCTCATGATCATCCAACACCAGTGTAGGCTCCATCCCTCATGATCATCCAACACCAGTGTAGGCTCCATCCCTCATGATCATCCAACACCAGTGTAGGCTCCATCCCTCATGATCATCCAACACCAGTGTAGGCGCCTTCCCTCATGATCATCCAACACCAGTGTCCATCCCTCATGATCATCGAACACCAGTGTAGGCTCCATCCCTCATGATCATCCAACACCAGTGTAGGCTCCATCCCTCATGATCATCCAACACCAGTGTAGGCTCCATCCCTCATGATCATCCAACACCAGTGTAGGCTCCATCCCACATGATCAGCCAACACCAGTGTACTCCAGATCATCCAACACCAGTAGGCTCCATCCCTCATGATCATCCAAGACCAGTGTAGGCTCCACCCCTATGATCATCCAACACCAGTGTAGGCTCCATCCCTCATGATCATCCAACACCAGTGTAGGCTCCATCACTCATGATCATCCAACACTAGTGTAGGCTCCACCCCCATGATCATCCAACACCAGTGTAGGCTCCATCCCTCATGATCATCCAACACCAGTGTAGGCTCCACCCCTGATGATCATCCAACACTAGTGTAGGCTCCATCCCTCATGATCATCCAACACCAGTGTAGGCTCCACCCTCATGATCATCCAACACCAGTGTAGGCTCCACCCCTCATGATCATCCAACACTAGTGTAGGCTCCACCCTCATGATCATCCAACACCAGTGTAGGCTCCACCCCCATGATCATCCAACACCGGTGTAGGCTCCATCCCTCATGATCATCCAAGACCAGTGTAGGCTCCATCCCTCATGATCATCCAACACCAGTGTAGGCTCCATCCCTCATGATCATCCAACACCAGTGTAGGCTCCATCCCTCATGATCATCCAACACCAGTGTAGGCTCCACCCCCATGATCATCCAACACCAGTGTAGGCTCCATCCCTCATGATCATCCAACACCAGTGTAGGCTCCATCCCTCATGATCATCCAACACCAGTGTAGGCTCCATCCCTCATGATCATCCAACACCAGTGTAGGCTCCACCCTCATGATCATCCAACACCAGTGTAGGCTCCATCCCTCATGATCATCCAACACCAGTGTAGGCTCCATCCCTCATGATCATCCAACACCAGTCCATCCCTCATGATCATCCAACACCAGCTCCATCCCTCATGATCATCCAACACCAGTGTAGGCTCCATCCCTCATGATCATCCAACACTAGTGTAGGTTCCATCCCTCATGATCATCCAACACCAGTGTAGGTTCCACCCCTCATGATCATCCAACACTAGTGTAGTGTAGGCTCCATCCCTCATGATCATCCAACCAGTGTAGGCTCAGTGTAGGCTCCATCCCCATGATCATCCAACACCAGTGTAGGCTCCATCCCTCATGATCATCCAACACCAGTGTAGGTAGGCTCCATCCCTCATGATCATCCAACACCAGTGTAGGCTCCATCCCTCATGATCATCCAACACCAGTGTAGGCTCCATCCCTCATGATCATGATCATCCAACACCAGTGTAGGCTCCACCCCCATGATCATCCAACACCAGTGTAGGCTCCATCCCTCATGATCATCCAACACCAGTGTAGGCTCCATCCCTCATGATCATCCAACACCAGTGTAGGCTCCACCCTCATGATCATCCAACACCAGTGTAGGCTCCATCCCTCATCCAACACCAGTGTAGGCTCATCCATGATCATCCAACACCAGTGTAGTCCATCCCTCATGATCATCCAACACTAGTGTAGGCTCCACCCCATGATCCTCCAACACCAGTGTAGGCTCCATGATCATCCAACACCGGTGTAGGCTCCATCCCTCATGATCATCCAACACCAGTGTAGGCTCCACCCCTCATGATCATCCAACACCAGTGTAGGCTCCATCCCTCATGATCATCCAACACCAGTGTAGGCTCCATCCCTCATGATCATCCAACACCAGTGTAGGCTCCACCCTCATGATCATCCAACACCAGTGTAGGCTCCACCCTCATGATCATCCAACACCAGTGTAGGCTCCACCCCTCATGATCATCCAACACTAGTGTAGGCTCCATCCCTCATGATCATCCAACACCAGTGTAGGCTCCACCCCCATGATCATCCAACACCGGTGTAGGCTCCATCCCTCATGATCATCCAAGACCAGTGTAGGCTCCATGATCCCCACCAGTGTATGATCATCCAACACCAGTGTAGGCTCCATCCCTCATGATCATCCAACACCAGTGTAGGCTCCATCCCTCATGATCATCCAACACCAGTGTAGGCTCCATCCCTCATGATCATCCAACACCAGTGTAGGCTCCATCCCTCATGATCATCCAACACCAGTGTAGGCTCCATCCCTCATGATCATCCAACACCAGTGTAGGCTCCATCCTACATAGACAATTCAGTACCAGTGAAGACTTGATTCTCTTTCCGTCTGTCTGGACTCAATTTACTGCAAGATTCATGCAACACAAGTGTAGACTCGATTCTCCGTCCATGTGGGCTCCGTCCCTGAGAGCATCATTCAGCTGGAGTGTACACTCGACCCTCTGTTCACTAAACAGAATCGATAGTGGGTGTAGTGGAACACTGAGAGTCGAGTCATGGTGTCTGGTTGAGCAGCTGTGTAGTTAGTCTTGGTTGAACTCTGACCAGTGATGTACTGTTTCCTTGTGTCTGTGATGGTGTGGTAGGCGGTACAGGTGTACCTGGATACCTGGAGAGGATTTCTGGGGTCCACGCCCCCACGGCCCGGTCTGAGACCAGGCTTCATGGTGGATCAGGGTCTTGTCAACAAGGTTAGGTAAGGTTGGTATGGAAACGGAATTCGTGTTTCTTACGTGGATCTTAGTCCTATGATGACCAGCAGCTGTTGCTTTTGGTCATCTGACCGAGGCATTCCGCTGGCTTACCTCTCCACCCCTTTAAAAATTAATTTTTAATTATCCACTCATCCTGGAAGGCGAAGAACTGGCCTCTTCCGTATATGTTTTAGTTTACCTGGAGTTTACCTGTAGAGACTTGCGGGGGTCAACGACGCTGTGGCCCGGTCTGTGACCAGACCTCGCTGTGGATCAGGGCCTGATCATCCAGGCTATTACTGTTGGCCGTCATTGCGTCTCTGTTTGTCTGTTGTTAACATCCACACTGGAAAGCTTCCACTAACATCAAAATAACTATCACTAGACTTCAAATATATTTTTTTTGAGACAATTTAAACAATTTTTCTCAGTGAGGTTTAAACTAGTAAAGTTTTAACTATAACAAAGTTGTTTAACGCATTTATCAATGTTAAATTATCCGAAGCTGGTGAAAATGTCAACATCTGTGACCCGTTAATAGTACAAACTTGACTAAATTGTTACTATTAATATCTTGAGGAACAAAATGGCGCAGTACCATGACTGGTACAATACCATGACTGGTACAGTACCATGACTGGTACAATACCATGACAGGTACAATACCATGACTGGTACAATACCATGACTGGTACAATACCATGACTGGAACAATACCATGACTGGTACAATACCATGACAGGTACAATACCATGACTGGTACAATACCATGACTGGTACAATACCATGACTGGAACAATACCATGACTGGTACAAAACCATGACAGGTACAATACCATGACTGGTACAATACCATGACTGGTACAATACCATGACTGGAACAATACCATGACTGGTACAATACCATGACTGGTACAATACCATGACTGGTACAATACCATGACTGGTACAATACCATGACTGGAACAATACCATGACTGGTACAATACCATGACTGGTACAATACCATGACTGGTACAATACCATGACTGGTACAATACCATGACTGGAACAATACCATGACTGGTACAATACCATGACTGGTACAATACCATGACTGGTACAATACCATGACTGGTACAATACCATGACTGGTACAATACCATGACTGGAACAATACCATGACTGGAATAATACCATGACTGGTACAATACCATGACTGGTACAATACCATGACTGGTACAATACCATGACTGGAACAATACCATGACTGGTACAATACCATGACTGGTACAATACCATGACTGGTACAATACCATGACTGGAACAATACCATGACTGGTACAATACCATGACTGGTACAGTACCATGACTGGTACAATACCATGACTGGAACAATACCATGACTGGTACAATACCATGACTGGAACAATACCATGACTGGTACAATACCATGACTGGAACAATACAATGACTGGTACAATACCATGACTGGAACAATACCATGACTGGTACAATACCATGACTGGAACAATACAATGACTGGAACAATACCATGACTGGAACAATACCATGACTGGTAGAATACCATGACTAGTACAATACAATGACTGGTACAATACCATGACTGGTACAATACCATGACTGGTACAATACCATGACTGGTACAATACCATGACTGGTACAATACCATGACTGGTACAATACCATGACTGGAACAATACCATGACTTATACAATACCATGACTGGTACAGTACCATGACTGGTACAATACCATGACTGGTACAATACCATGACTGGTACAATACCATGACTGGAACAATACCATGACTGGTACAATACCATGACTGGAACAATACAATGACTGGTACAATGCCATGACTGGAACAATACCATGACTGGTACAATACAATGACTGGAACAATACAATGACTGGTACAATACCATGACTGGAACAATACCATGACTGGTACAATACCATGACTGGAACAATACAATGACTGGTACAATACCATGACTGGAACAATACCATGACTGGTACAATACCCCTGACTGGAACAATACCATGACTGGTACAATACCCCTGACTGGAACAATACCATGACTGGCACAATGCCCCTGACTGGAACAATACCATGACTGGTACAATACCATGACTGGAACAATACAATGACTGGTACAATACCATGACTGGAACAATACCATGACTGGTACAATACCATGACTGGAACAATACCATGACTGGTACAATACCATGACTGGAACAATACCATGACTGGAACAATACCATGACTGGTACAATACAATGACTGGTACAATACCATGACTGGAACAATACCATGACTGGTACAATACCATGACTGGAACAATACCATGACTGGTACAGTACCATGACTGGTACAGTACCATGACTGGTACAATACCATGACTGGTACAGTACCATGACTGGTACAGTACCATGACTGGTACAGTACCATGACTGGTACAGTACCATGACTGGTACAGTACCATGACTGGTACAATACCATGACTGGTACAGTACCATGACTGGTACAGTACCATGACTGGTACAATACCATGACTGGTACAGTACCATGACTGGTACAGTACCATGACTGGTACAATACCATGACTGGTACAGTACCATGACTGGTACAGTACCATGACTGGTACAATACCATGACTGGTACAGTACCATGACTGGTACAGTACCATGACTGGTACAATACCATGACTGGTACAGTACCATGACTGGTACAGTACCATGACTGGTACAATACCATGACTGGTACAGTACCATGACTGGTACAGTACCATGACTGGTACAATACCATGACTGGTACAGTACCATGACTGGTACAGTACCATGACTGGTACAATACCATGACTGGTACAGTACCATGACTGGTACAGTACCATGACTGGTACAGTACCATGACTGGTACAGTACCATGACTGGTACAGTACCATGACTGGTACAGTACCATGACTGGTACAATACCATGACTGGTACAATACCATGACTGGTACAGTACCATGACTGGTACAGTACCATGACTGGTACAGTACCATGACTGGTACAGTACCATGACTGGTACAATACCATGACTGGTACAGTACCATGACTGGTACAGTACCATGACTGGTACAATACCATGACTGGTACAGTACCATGACTGGTACAATACCATGACTGGTACAATACCATGACTGGTACAGTACTATGACTGGTACAATACCATGACTGTTACAATACCATGACAGGTACAGTACCATGACTGGTACAATACCATGACTGGTACAATACCATGACTGGTACAGTACCATGACTGGTACAATACCATGACTGGTACAGTACCATGTCTGGTACAATACGATGACTGGTACAATACAATGACTACAACAATACCATTACTGGTACAATACCATGACTGGTACAATGCCATGACTGGTACAATGCCATGACTGATACAATACCATGACTGGTACAATGCCGTGGCTGGTACAATACTATGACTGGTACAATACCATGACTGGTACAATACAATGACTACAATAATACCATTACTGGTACAATACTATGACTAGTACAATGCCATGACTACAACAATACCATTACTGGTACAATACCATGACTGGTACAATACTATGACTGGTACAATACCATAACTGGTACAATACCATGACTGGAACAATACCATGACTGGTACAATACCATGACTGGTACAATGCCATGACTGGTGCAATACCATGACTGGTACAATACTATGACTGGTACAACACCATGACTGGTACAATACAATGACTACAACAATGCCATTACTGGTACAATACCATGACTGGTACAATGCAATGACTGGTACAATACCATGACTGGTATAATACCATGACTGGTACAATACCATGACTGGTACAATACAATGACTACAACAATACCATTACTGGTACAATACCATGACTGGTACAATACAATGACTACAACAATACCATTACTGGTACAATACCATGACTGGTACAATACCATGACTGGTACAATACCACGACTGGTACAATACCATGACTGGTACAGTACCATGACTGGTACAATACCATGACTGGTACAATACCATGACTGGTACAGTACCATGACTGGTACAATACCATGACTGGTACAATACCATGACTGGTACAATACCATGACTGGTACAGTACCATGACTGGTACAATACCATGACTGGTACAATACCATGACTGGAACAATACCGTGACTGGTACAATAAGATGACTGGTACAATACCATGACTGGTACAATACCATGACTGGTACAATGCCATGACTGGTACTATACCATGACTGGTACAGTACTATGACTGATACAATACCATGACTGGTACAATAACATGACTGGTACAATACCATGACTGGAACAATACCATGACTGGTACAATACCATGACTGGTACAGTACCATGACTGGTACAATACCATGACTGGTACAATACCATGACTGGTACAATACTATGACTGGTAGTACAATACAATGACTGGTACAGTACCATGACTGGTACAATACCATGACTGGTACAATACCATGACTGGTACAATACCATGACTGGAACAATACCATGACTGGTACAATACTATGACTGGTACAATACCATGACTGGTACAATACTATGACTGGTACAATACCATGACTGGTACAATACTATGACTGGTACAGTACCATGACTGGTACAATACCATGACTGGTACAATACCATGACTGGTACAATACTATGACTGGTACAATACCATGACTGGTACAATACCATGACTGGTACAATACCATGACTGGTACAATACCATGACTGGAACAATACCATGACTGGTACAATACCATGACTGGTACAATACCATGACTGGTACAGTACCATGACTGGTACAATACCATGACTGGTACAATACCATGACTGGTACAATACCATGACTGGTACAATACAATGACTACAACAATACCATTACTGGTACAATACCATGACTAGTACAACACCATGACTGGCACAATACCACAACTGGTACAATACCATGACTGGCACAATACCATGACTGGTGCAATACCATGACTGGAACAATACCATGACTACAACAATACCATTACTGGAACAATACCATGTCTGTAACAATACCATGACTGGAACAATACCATGACTAGTACAATACCATGACTGATACAATACCATGACTGGTACAATTCCATGACTGGAAAAATACAATGACTACAACAATGCCATTACTGGAACAATACCATGACTGGAAGAATACCATGACTGGTACAATACCATGACTGGTACAATACCATGACTGATAAAATAACATGACTGGTATTATACCATGACTGGAACAATACCATGACTGGTACAGTACCATGACTGGTACAATACCATGACTGGTACAATACCATGACTGGTACAATACCATGACTGGTACAATACCGTGACTGCAACAATACCATTACTGGAACAATACCATGACTAGAACAATACTATGACTGGTACAATACCATGACTGGTACAATACTATGACTGGTACAATACCATGACTGGTGCAATACAATGACTACAACAATACCATTTCTGGTACAATACCATGACTGGTACAATACCATGACTGGTACAATACCATGACTGGTACAATACCATGACTGGTACAATACAATGACTACAACAATACCATTACTGGTACAATACCATGACTGGTACAGTACCATGACTGGTACAATACCATGACTGGTACAATACCATGACTGGTACAATACCATGACTGGAACAATACCATGACTGGTACAATACCATGACTGGTACAATACCATGACTGGTACAATACCATGACTGGTACAATACCATGACTGGTACAATACTATGACTGGTACAGTACCATGACTGGTACAATACCATGACTGGTACAATACCATGACTGGTACAATACTATGACTGGTACAATACCATGACTGGTACAATACCATGACTGGTACAATACCATGACTGGTACAATACCATGACTGGAACAATACCATGACTGGTACAATACCATGACTGGTACAATACCATGACTTGTACAGTACCATGACTGGCGCAATACCATGACTGGTACAATACCATGACTGGTACAATACCATGACTGGTACAATACAATGACTACAACAATACCATTTCTGGTACAATACCATGACTGGTACAACACCATGACTGGCACAATACCACAACTGGTACAATACCATGACTGGCACAATACCATGACTGGTGCAATACCATGACTGGAACAATACCATGACTACAACAATACCATTACTGGAACAATACCATGTCTGTAACAATACCATGACTGGAACAATACCATGACTAGTACAATACCATGACTGATACAATACCATGACTGGTACAATTCCATGACTGGAAAAATACAATGACTACAACAATGCCATTACTGGAACAATACCATGACTGGCACAATACCATGACTGGTACAATACCATGACTGGTACAATACCATGACTGATAAAATAACATGACTGGTACTATACCATGACTGGAACAATACCATGACTGGTACAGTACCATGACTGGTACAATACCATGACTGGTACAATACCATGACTGGTACAATACCATGACTGGTAAAATACCGTGACTGCAACAATACCATTACTGGAACAATACCATGACTAGAACAATACTATGACTGGTACAATACCATGACTGGTACAATACTATGACTGGTACAATACCATGACTGGTGCAATACAATGACTACAACAATACCATTTCTGGTACAATACCATGACTGGTACACTACCATGACTGGTACAATACCATGACTGGTACAATACCATGACTGGTACAATACAATGACTACAACAATACCATTACTGGTACAATACCATGACTGGTACAAAACCATGGCTGGTACAATACCATTTCTCGTACAATATCATGACTGGTACAATACCATGACTGGTACAATGCCATGACTGGTACAATTCCATGACTGGAACAATACCATGACTACAACAATACCATTACTGGAACAATACCATGACTGGAACAATACCATGACTGGTACAATACCATGACTGGTACAATACCATGACTGGTACAATACCATGACTGGTACAATACCATGACTGGAACAATACCATGACTACAACAATAAAATTACTGGAACAATACCTTGACTGGAACAATACCATGACTGGTACAATACTATGACTTGTACAGTACCATGACTGGTACAATACCATGACTGGAATGATACTATGACTGGTACAATACCATGACTGGAAAAATACCATGATTGGTACAATACCATGAATGGTACAATACCATGACTGGTACAATACCATGACTGGTACAATACCATGACTCGTACAATACTATGACTGGTATAATACCATGACTGGTACAATACCATGACTGGTACAATACCATGACTGGTACAATACCATGACTGGTACAATACTATGACTGGAATAATAACATGACTGGAATAATACCATGACTGGAACAATACCATGACTGGTACAATACCATGACTGGTACAATACCATGAGTGGAACAATACCATGAATATATATATATATATATATATATATATATATATATATATATATATATATATATATATATATATATATATATATATGTACGTATATATATATACATATAACTAGCGAAATTCCAAGGGCTTTCCTGATTACTCACAGTATTAAGCAACTGTCACTTCCTTGATAATGTGAGAAATCACGAGAGCGCTTGGAATTTCCCTATTTTTTCACAGTGGTTGCTGCACATATTATAATATCAAGGAAAATAAGCATCTTACCTATGCGTCTGGGCATCTTACGTATACAACATCCCCCTGACGCACTCCACGCTATCTTACATACGCCATGCTTAATTTTAACGTGAATCAAGATCTCTTGTTTACGTATGTAAGGTCCGCTCCCACGCACCAAGTGCGGCGTATAATGAGTCTCAGAGATTTAAGTGCCTTTAGTGTATTTATCCCATCTTCTAGCACCAGCATCCCTCCTCATGCGTACCTTTATATATTCTCTACTCATCCCACTCTCATCTGCGCCACACTCACACACACTCACACACACACACACACACACACACACACACACACACACACACACACACACACACACACACACACACACACACACACATACACACGTACACGCATGTATAGTATGCAAAATCATGGAGAAGATTATCAGGAGAAGAGTGGTGGAACACCTAGAAAGGAATGATCTCATCAACAGCAGCCAGCATGGTTTCAGGGACGGGAAATCCTGTGTCACAAACCTACTGGAGTTCTATGACATGGTGACAGCAGTAAGACAAGAGAGAGAGGGGTGGGTGGATTGCATTTTCTTGGACTGCAAGAAGGCGTTTGACACAGTTCCACACAAGAGATTGGTGCAAAAACTGGAGGACCAAGCAGGGATAACAGGGAAGGCACTACAATGGATCAGGGAATACTTGTCAGGAAGACAGCAGCGAGTCATGGTACGTGGCGAGGTGTCAGAGTGGGCACCTGTGACCAGCGGGGTCCCGCAGGGGTCAGTCCTAGGACCAGTGCTGTTTCTGGTATTTGTGAACGACATGACGGAAGGAATAGACTCTGAGGTGTCCCTGTTTGCAGATGACGTGAAGTTGATGAGAAGAATACACTCGATCGAAGACCAGGCAGAACTACAAAGGGATCTGGACAGGCTGCAGAACTGGTCCAGCAATTGGCTCCTGGAGTTCAATCCCACCAAGTGCAAAGTCATGAAGATTGGGGAAGGGCAAAGAAGGCCGCAGACGGAGTACAGTCTAGGGGGTCAGAGACTACAAACCTCACTCAAGGAAAAAGATCTTGGGGTGAGTATAACACCAGGCACATCTCCTGAAGCGCACATCAACCAAATAACTGCTGCAGCATATGGGCGCCTAGCAAACCTCAGAACAGCATTCCGACATCTTAATAAGGAATCGTTCAGGACCCTGTACACCGTATACGTTAGGCCCATATTGGAGTATGCGGCACCAGTTTGGAACCCACACCTAGCCAAGCACGTAAAGAAACTAGAGAAAGTGCAAAGGTTTGCAACAAGACTAGTCCCAGAGCTAAGAGGTATGTCCTACGAGGAGAGGTTAAAGGAAATCAACCTGACGACACTGGAGGACAGGAGAGATAGGGGGGACATGATAACAACATACAAAATACTGAGAGGAATTGACAAGGTGGACAAAGACAGGATGTTCCAGAGATTGGACACAGTAACAAGGGGACACAGTTGGAAGCTAAAGACACAGATGAATCACAGGGATGTTAGGAAGTATTTCTTCAGCCACAGAGTAGTCAGTAAGTGGAATAGTTTGGGAAGCGATGTAGTGGAGGCAGGATCCATACATAGCTTTAAGCAGAGGTATGATAAAGCTCACGGCTCAGGGAGAGTGACCTAGTAGCGATCAGTGAAGAGGCGGGGCCAGGAGCTCGGACTCGACCCCCGCAACCTCAACTAGGTGAGTACAACTAGGTGAGTACAGGTTAAAGGAAATCGACCTGACGACACTGGAAGACAGGAGAGATAGGGATGATATGATAACAACATATAAAATACTGAGAGGAATCGACAACGTGGACAGAGACAGGATATTCCAGAGATGGGACACAGCAACTAGGGGACACAGTTAGAAGTTGAAGAATCAGATGAATCACAGGGATGTTAGGAAGTATTTCTTCAGTCATGGAGTTGTCAGGAAGTGGAATAGTCCGGGAAGTGATGTAGTGGATGTACGATCCATACATAGCTTTAAGAAGAGGTATGATGAAGCTCATGTATCAGGAAAAGTGACCTGGTAGCGTCCAGTGAAGAGGCGGGGCCAGGAGCTGTGAATCGACCCCAGCATCCACAACTAGGTGAGTACAACTAGGTGACTACACACACACACACGAAAACAGAATAACAGCAAATGAAAAAGAGGACTCAGAACCGAAAGAGAAACAAGGAGAGAGTCAACAGAGAAAAACCAGAGCCGGACAGAACAACGTCACCAACAGAAGACCACAGCCAAGCATATTATCCCAACACAAACCACAATGCACACTCACAGCCTCCACCCAGCACTCTGCAGCAGCATCCCACAGCACCCTGCCAGGAAGACAGAGGTGTCAGGAGACAGCAGAGAACACGAGACAGGAGCTGCAGTTACTGAGGTTAAGGTACAGACCCTGGAGGAGGCACTGAAGAAGTGAAGTGAGAAATGGAGTTGATAAAGACAAAGGTTATAAGATGGAAACAGGAAGAGCAACGGGAGAGGAGATCAGAGGAGTTGAAGGTAAGAAGACCATTGCGGAAACACTACTAGATAGTCAGGAGGAACAGCAGATAATAAACGAAACAACAAAGAATCTGCTCAAAACAGATACAGAAATATAGATGGAATGGAAGTAACAAGAGAAGTGAGAGAGAGAGAGAGAGAGAGAGAGAGAGAGAGAGAGAGAGAGAGAGAGAGAGAGAGAGAGAGAGAGAGAGAGAGAGAGAGAGAGAGAGAGAGAGAGAGAGAGAGAGAGAGAGGGGGGTCATCGATTATTCGTGGGTCTCAGGAGGTTGAAGGAATGAATCACGATCAAATGCGACAGGCAGAGAAAGAAGAGATTAATGACATCATCGTTTTCAGAGACTTGGGAGATACTCCAGGAGTATAAACAAGTCACGCAGTCAAACGAACCCTTATGACATTAATAGTACAAACCAGGAGGAAACAGCAGAAACAGTGGTTAAAAGTCAGAAAAATGCTGCCGGGTGGACCTCAACCAGGACAGAAGAAAGAAAGAATGGGAGCAACTGAGAGAGAGCACAAAGGCGTCAGAGATAGCAAGGTCAAGCATCGACAGTCATGGAAGTTCAGCCTCTGGAACAACAGCCACAAACAGTTCAACCTCTGGAACAACAACCACAAACAGTTCAGCCTCTGGAAGAACAACCACAAACAGTTCAGCCTCTGGAAGAACAACCACAAACAGTTCAGCCTCTGGAAGAACAACCACAAACAGTTCAGCCTCTGGAAGAACAACCACAAACAGTTCAGCCTCTGGAAGAACAACCACAAACAGTTCAACCTCTGGAAGAACAACAACCACAAACAGTTCAACCTCTGGAAGAACAACAACCACAAACAGTTCAGCCTCTGGAAGAACAACAACCACAAACAGTTCAACCTCTGGAACAACAACCACAAACAGTTCAGCCTCTGGAACAACAACCACAAACAGTTCAACCTCTGGAACAACAACCACAAACAGTTCAGCCTCTGGAAGAACAACAACCACAAACAGTTCAGCCTCTGGAACAACAACAACCACAAACAGTTCAGCCTCTGGAACAACAACAACCACAAACAGTTCAGCCTCTGGAACAACAACAACCACAAACAGTTCAGCCTCTGGAAGAACAACAACCACAAACAGTTCAGCCTCTGGAACAACAACAACCACAAACAGTTCAGCCTCTGGAACAACAACAACCACAAACAGTTCAGCCTCTGGAAGAACAAGAACCACAAACAGTTCAGCCTCTGGAACAACAACAACCACAAACAGTTCAGCCTCTGGAAGAACAAGAACCACAAACAGTTCAGCCTCTGGAAGAACATCTTGCACAAACACCCGTAGACCCCATCCAAGCCTTAGCCTTCATTCACACCTGAGCAAAATAACCCACAATACACTATACTCCACATCCATTCCCTGCAGAAATACACTCATAGCTCCGCCTTACAAAATCCTCTCCTCTTTCCATTCCCCGAACCTGTACCAACCTCTTCCACCCCCCCCACCCCAACCCATGAGCATGACCAGGAATCCAGGAACCAACAAACGGTAGCACAGTAAGGGCACACCAGTTCAGATGGAATAACAAAGAAGAGTGAAGCAAAGCTTGGGGAGATTATAGCAGATGCAATTTTCCAGACAGGCTATCAGAGTGTAAGATAAGACAGAGGGAACACAGGAGTAGTGTCACTGCATATCAGAAAATAGTGAGTGGAGTATTGAGATGGGAGGAATGGGCGGAGGTAATACAGAGAACTACCTGGTAGGCAGTGAAGATTGGCGTTCCCGAGGTGGTGATAACAGTAATTTACAACTCTGCACTAAACAGCAAGAGGCTAAAACAAGAATATGATGATATTAACAGAGCAATGATAGATACACTTGTTGAGGTCGTCAAAAAGGCCACAAGAGCAGGGCAGAGCTCAACTCTCATCCCTTCCGTTGCAATGCCTTCGTCTGTTGTACCTTCTCTCATGCCAGTATATAAACTGGCATGAGGGACTGATTAACCCATCTGGCACTGTTCTTGTATTGATATAGCGTCTGGATAGCACAATGTTTACAAAGTTAGGATTTCTAGATATTACACTTGTGTTTAATTATCATCTTGTCGGTATTATATACCGTTAACATACAACAGAAAGCACAGAAGTCCAGAGTGAGCTTATAGTTTACCGGAAGGTGCTAGAGCAAGCATAGAGAAGGCAAAGATCTAGGTAACTAGATAGCCTGCTGACAAGTCATGTTCCTTTCTAGTGCTGGCCACACCAGTGACCCTCAAGCATGATCGCCAGCTAATTCATTTTTTCTTGTATGTTTTGGCCTCAAAAACGTGGGTTCGAATCCTGCTGGCTACAATATTTCTGTGTATATATTACAACCTAGGATTTCAAAGGCCTGTTATCCCAGGTGTAATGGGAGCACAAGAAACACAGCAGAAAAAGTTTAGACTTATATTATCCTTCACCAATTTAGAACAGCAATATGTACACTATGTACAGTGATAAGTATAGTGCACGTCACGGTAAGCAAGGCAGAAATAGAAGCCACAAGATAGCAGACCGTGCTCAACCAGCTCTAGAATGGGAATGACAAGGGCAGACAGGAGAGCGGTACCCACATAACTTCTGCGATTGCCAATCCCACCTTCTTATTGGCTAGAACCTGGTCACTAGTTGAACGATGGGGCCCCATCACCAACTCTTAGCAACCTGGTTCGCTGGTTGGGGGAGATAGCCTGTAAATGAGGGTGTGTCCATGCGCCGAATAAAGGTTACGTACTCTTTGCATGCCACAGTATATATTTTCACTTCTTACTACGAGGAGCATTGAAAATAACATCACTTATGGGAGATATTCATCTATGTCTACAACATCAGAAAAGCCCTCCGTGCCCTGGCTCATGACTCATGCCATACCGCAAGTGGTATGTTTTTTCCAGTGGCTCATTCTTGGGGTTAAATTCCATTGATAAAAAAAATTCAACGACTACAAGTGGAATATATATCAAGACCTAAAAGTGATAATGTAAGTCCCTAAGTTGGTGACCCAACACACATGCACTTCCATCGTCTCTGGAACAGTGACGACACTAACCACTACAAAATCGAATGACTGGCAAGAGGAGACACTATACCAGAAAAATTCATCATACAGCACATGATACTGATGAATTTCAAAAGATATCTTCTCCCTATTGCACATAAAGTTGAGCCTAATAAAAATCTTTGGCTAGAGAGCGAAGTTTTCTGCTTTTAAGCTGAAGACCAAAATTTGGCCACCAACTTCAGAACTGTTATACAAGACAGTCTTCCTGTCATAACTGATCCCACTGAAGCTGGCGGCATGGTAAGCTTACTGATCCCACTGAAGCTGGCGGCATGGTAAGCTTTCAAACTGGTTCCCCTGAACCACTTAAGAAAGCACAGTGAAGAGAGTTAAACCCAGCTAAAGCTATACATGATAAAATCCTACACAACACTGTGTTACTGTAAGTCTTATACTGGACTGTCTTTATTCACATCTAGACTTTTTCTGTGTATTCATGGTGTTGTTAGTGATGATCATGGTGTTGTTAGTGATGATCATGGTGTTGTTAGTGATGATCATGGTGTTGTTAGTGATGATTATGGTGTTGTTAGTGATGATTATGGTGTTGTTAGTGATGATAATGGTGTTGTTAATGATCATGGTGTTGTTAGTGATGATAATCATGGTGTTAATGTGATATGTGATGATTATGGTGTTGTTAGTGATGATAATGGTGTTGTTAGTGATGATCATGGTGTTGTTAGTGATGCTATGTGGTGTTGTTAGTGATGCTATGTGGTGTTGTTAGTGATGCTATGTGGTGTTGTTGGTGATGCTATGTGGTGTTGTTAGTGATGCTATGTGGTGTTGTTGGTGATGCTATGTGGTGTTGTTAGTGATGCTATGTGGTGTTGTTAATGATCATGGTGTTGTTAGTGACGATTATGGTGTTGTTAATAATCATAGTGTTGTTAATGATGATTATGGTGTTGTTAGTGATGATTATGGTGTTGTTAGTAATCATGGTGTTGTTAGTGATGATAATGGTGTTTCCAGTGATGATTATGGTGTTGTTAGTGATGATCATGGTGTTGTTAGTGATGATTATGGTGTTGTTAGTGATGATAATGGTATTGCTAGTGATGATTGTGGTGTTGTTAATGATCATGGTGTTGTTAGTGATGATCATGGTGTTGTTAGTGATGACAATGGTGTTGTTAGTGATGATTATGGTGTTGTTAGTGATGATTATGGTGTTGTTAATGATGATTATGGTGTTGTTAGTGATGATTATGGTGTTGTTAGTAATCATGGTGTTGTTAGTGATGACAATGGTGTTGTTAATGATCAGGGTGTTGTTAGTTATGATCATGGTGTTGTTAGTGATGATTATGATGTTGTGATGATCATGGTGATGATGATCATGGTGTTGTTTGTGATGATCATGGTGTTGTTAGTGATGATCATGGGGTTGTTAGTGATGATCATGATGTTGTTAGTGATGATTATGGTGTTGTTAGTGATGATCTTGTTGTTGTTAGTGATAATCATGGTGTTGTTAGTGATGATCATGGTGTTGTTAGTGATGATAATGGTGTTGCTAGTGATTATAGTATTGTTAATGATCATGGTGTTGTTAGTGATGATCATGGTGTTGTTAGTGATGATAATGGTGTTGCTAGTGATGGTTATGGTGTTGTTAGTGATGATCATGGTGTTGTTAGTGATGATCATGGTGTTGTTAGTGATGATCATGGTGTTGTTAGTGATGATCATGGTGTTGTTAGTGATGATCATGGTGTTGTTAGTGATGATCATGGTGTTGTTAGTGATGATCATGGTGTTGTTAGTGATGATCATGGTGTTGTTATTGATGATTATGGTGTTGTTAGTGATGATCATGGCCTTGTTAGTGATGATCATGGTGTTGTTAGTGATGATAATGGTGTTGTTAGTGATGATCATGGTGTTGTTAGTGATGATTATGGTGTTGTTAGTGATGATAATGGTGTTGTTAGTGATGATTATGGTGTTGTTAGTGATGATCATGGTGTTGTTAGTGATGATCATGGTGTTGTTAGTGATGATCATGGTGTTGTTAGTGATGATCATGGTGTTGTTAGTGATGATTATGGTGTTGTTAGTGATGATCATGGTGTTGTTAGTGATGATCATGGTGTTGTTAGTGATGATCATGGTGTTGTTAGTGATGATTATGGTGTTGTTAGTGATGATCATGGTGTTGTTAGTGATGATCATGGTGTTGTTAGTGATGATTATGGTGTTGTTAATGATCAGGGTGTTGTTAGTGATGATGATGGTGTTGTTAGTGATGATTATGGTGTTGTTAGTGAAGATTATGGTGTTGTTAGTGATGATAATGGTGTTGTTAGTGATGATTATAGTGTTGTTAGTGATGATTATGGAGTTGTTAGTGATGATTATGGTGTTGTTAGTCATCATGGTGTTGTTAGTGATGATAATGGTGTTGTTAATGATCATGGTGTTGTTAGTGATGATCATGGTGTTGTTAGTTATGATCATGGTGTTGTTAGTGATCATGGTGTTGTTAGTGATGATTATGGTGTTGTTAGTAATCATGGTGTTGTTAGAGATGATCATGGTGTTGTTAGTGATCATGGTGTTGTTAGTTATGATCATGGTGTTGTTAGTGATCATGGTGTTGTTAGTTATGATCATGGTGTTGTTAGTGATGATTATGGTGTTGTTAGTGATGATTATGGTGTTGTTAGTGATGATTATGGTGTTGTTAGTGATGATTATGGTGTTGTTAGTGATGATTATGGTGTTGTTAGTGATGATTATGGTGTTGTTAGTGATGATTATGGTGTTGTTAGTGATGATTATGGTGTTGTTAGTGATGATTATGGTGTTGTTAGTGATGATTATGGTGTTGTTAGTGATGATTATGGTGTTGTTAGTGATGATCATGGTGTTGTTAGTGATGATTATGGTGTTGTTAGTGATGATTATGGTGTTGTTAGTGATGATTATGGTGTTGTTAGTGATGATAATGGTGTTGTTAGTGATGATTATGGTGTTGTTAGTGATGATTATGGTGTTGTTAGTGATGATAATGGTGTTGTTAGTGATGATTATGGTGTTGTTAGTGATGATCATGGTGTTGTTAGTGATGATTATGGTGTTGTTAGTGATGATTATGGTGTTGTTAGTGATGATAATGGTGTTGCTAGTGATGGTTATGGTGTTGTTAGTGATGATCATGGTGTTGTTAGTGATGATTATGGTGTTGTTAGTGATGATCATGATTATGGTGTTGTTAGTGATGATTATGGTGTTGTTAGTAATCATGGTGTTGTTAGTGATGATAATGGTGTTTCCAGTGATGATTATGGTGTTGTTAGTGATGATCATGGTGTTGTTAGTTATGATCATGGTGTTGTTAGTGATGATAATGGTGTTGTTAGTGATGATTATGGTGTTGTTAGTGATGATTATGGTGTTGTTAATAATCATGGTGTTGTTAGTGATGATCATGGTGTTGTTAGTGATGATTATGGTGTTGTTAGTGATGATCATGGTGTTGTTAGTGATGATTGTGGTGTTGTTAGTGATGATAATGGTGTTGCTAATGATGATTGTGGTGTTGTTAATGATCATGGTGCTGTTAGTGATGATCATGGTGTTGTTAGTGATGATAATGGTGTTGTTAGTGATGATTATGGTGTTGTTAATGATCATGGTGTTGTTAGTGATGATCATGGTGTTGTTAGTGATGACAATGGTGTTGTTAGTGATGATTATGGTGTTGTTAATGATCAGGTTGTTGTCAGTTATGATCATGGTTTTGTTAGTGATGATTATGGTGTTGTTAGTGATGATAATGGTGTTGTTAGTGATGATTATGGTGTTGTTAGTGATGATTATGGTGTTGTTAGTGAAGATAATGGTTTTGTTAGTGATGATTATGGTGTTGTTAGTGATGATTATGGAGTTGTTAGTGATGATTATGGTGTTGTTAGTAATCATGGTGTTGTTAGTGATGACAATGGTGTTGTTAATGATCATGGTGTTGTTAGTGATGATCATGGTGTTGTTAGTGATGATTATGGTGTTGTTAGTGATGATAATGGTGTTGTTAGTGATGATTATGGTCTTGTTAGTGATGATAATGGTGTTGTTAGTGATGATTATGGTGTTATTAGTGATGATTATGGTGTTGTTAGTGATGATTATGGTGTTGATAGTGATGATAATGGTGTTGTTAGTGATGATTATGGTGTTGTTAGAAATCATGGTGTTGTTAGTGATGATAAAGGTGTTGTTAATAATCATGGTGTTGTTAGAGATGATCATGGTGTTGTTAGTGATGATCATGGTGTTGTTAGTGATCATGGTGTTGTTAGTGATGATTATGGTGTTGTTAGTGATGATTATGGTGTTGTCAGAAATCATGGTTTGTTAGAGATGATCATGGTGTTGTTAGTGATGATTATGGTGTTGTTAGAAATCATAGTGTTGTTAGTGATGATTATGGTGTTGTTAGTGATGATCATGGTGTTGTTAGTGATGATTATGGTGTTGTTAATAATCATGGTGTTGTTAGTGATGATCATGGTGTTGTTAGTGATGATCATGGTGTTGTTAGTGATCATGGTGTTGTTAGTGATGATTATGGTGTTGTTAGTGATGATTATGCTGTTGTTAGTGATGATTATGGTGTTCTTAGAAATCATAGTGTTGTTAGTGATGATAAAGGTGTTGTTAATAATCATGGTGTTGTTGGTGATGATCATGGTGTTGTTAGTGATGATCATGGTGTTGTTAGTGATCATGGTATTGTTAGTGATAATTATGGTGTTGTTAGTGATGATCATGGTGTTGTTAGTGATGATATTGGTGATGTTAGTGATGATTATCGTGTTGTTAGTAATCATGGTGTTGTTAGTGATGATAATGGCGTTGTTCGTAATCGTGGTGTTGTTAGTGATGATTATGGTGTTGTTAGTGATGATTATGGTGTTGTTAGTGATGGTTATGGTGTTGTTAGTGATGATAATGGTGTTGTTAGTCATGATTATGGTGTTGTTAGTAATCATGGTGTTGTTAGTTATGATCATGGTGTTGTTAGTGATCATGGTGTTGTTAGTGATGATTATGGTGTTGTTAGTGATGATTATGGTGTTGTTAGTGATGATTATGATGTTGTTAGTGATGATAATGGTGTTGTTAGTGATGATTATGGTGTTGTTAGTGATGATCATGGTGTTGTTAGTGATGATTATGGTGTTGTTAGTGATGATTATGGCGTTGTTAGTGATGATCATGGTGTTGTTAGTGATGATCATGGTGTTGTTAGTGATGATCATGGTGTTGTTGGTGATGATTATGGTGTTGTTAGTGATGATTATGGTGTTGTTAGTGATGATTATGGTGTTGTAAGAGATGATCATGGTGTTGTTAGTGATGATTATGGTGTTGTTAGTGATGATTATGCTGTTGTTAGTGATGATCATGATGTTGTTAGTGATGATCATGGTGTTGTTAGTGATGATCATGGTGTTGTTAGTGATGATCATGGTGTTGTTAGTGATGATCATCGTGTTGTTATTGATGATCATGGTGTTCTTAGAGATGATCATGGTGTTGTTAGTGATGATTTTGGTGTTGTTAGTGATGATTATGGTGTTGTTAGTGATGATTATGGTGTTGTTAGTGATGATTATGGTGTTGTTAATAATCATGGTGTTGTTAGTGATGATCATGGTGTTGCTAGTGATGATCATGGTGTTGTTAGTGATGATCATGGTGTTGTTAATGATGATCATGGCGTTGTTAGTGATGATCATGGCATTGTTAGTGATGATTATGGTGTTGTTAGTGATGATTATGGTGTTGTTAGTGATGATTATGGTGTTGTTAGTGATGATTATGGTGTTGTTAGTGATGATTATGGTGTTGTTAGTGATGATTATGGTGTTGTTAGTGATGATCACGGTGTTGTTAGTGATGATCGTGGTGTTGTTAGTGATGATCATGGTGTTGTTAATGATGATCATGGCGTTGTTAGTGATGATCATGGCGTTGTTAGTGATGATTATGGTGTTGTTAGTGATGATTATGGTGTTGTTAGTGATGATTATGGTGTTGTTAGTGATGATCATGGTGTTGTTAGTGATGATTGTGGTGTTGTTAGTGATGATTATGGTGTTTTTAGTGATGATTATGGTGTTGTTAGTGATGATCCTGGTGTTGTTAGTGATGATTATGGTGTTGTTTGTGATGATCATGGTGTTGTTAGTGATGATCATGGGGTTGTTAGTGATGATCATGATGTTGTTAGTGATGATTATGGTGTTGTTAGTGATGATCTTGTTGTTGTTAGTGATAATTATGGTGTTGTTAGAGATGATCATGGCGTTGTTAGTGATGATTATGGTGTTGTTAGTGATGAACATGGTGTTGTTAGTAATGATCATTCTGTTGTTAGTGATGATCATGGTGTTGTTAGTGATGATCATGGTGTTGTAGTGATGATCATAGTGTTGTTAGTGATGATCATGGTGTTGTTAGTGATGATCGTGGTGTTGTTAGTGATGATCATGGTGTTGTTATTGATGATCACGGTGTTGTTAGTGATGATCGTTGTGTTGTTAGTGATGATCATGGTGTTGTTAATGATGATCATGGTGTTGTTAGTGATGATCATGGTGTTGTTAGTGATGATCATAGTGTTGTTAGTGATGATTATGGTGTTAGTGATGATCATGGTGTTGTTAGTAATGATTATGGTGTTGTTAGTGATGATCATGGTGTTGTTAGAGATGATCATGGCGTTGTTAGTGATGATCATGGTGTTGTTAGTGATGATCATGGTGTTGTTAATGATGATCATGGTGTTGTTAGTGATGATCATGGTGTTGTTAGTGATGATCATAGTGTTGTTAGTGATGATTATGGTGTTAGTGATGATCATGGTGTTGTTAGTAATGATTATGGTGTTGTTAGTGATGATCATGGTGTTGTTAGAGATGATCATGGCGTTGTTAGTGATGATCATGGTGTTGTTAGTGATGATCATGGTGTTGTTAGTGATGATCATGGTGTTGTTAGTGATGATCATGTTGTTGTTAGTGATGATCATGGTGTTGTTAGTGATGATCATGGTGTTGTTAGTGATGATCATGGTGTTGTTATTGATGATCACGGTGTTGTTAGTGATGATCATGGTGTTGTTAGTGATGATCATGGTGTTGTTAATTATGATCATGGTGTTGTTAGTGATGATCATGGTGTTGTTAGTGATGATCATAGTGTTGTTAGTGATGATCATAGTGTTGTTAGTGATGATTATGGTGTTAGTGATGATCATGGTGTTGTTAGTAATGATTATGGTGTTGTTAGTGATGATCATGGTGTTGTTAGTGATGATCATGGTGTTGTTAGTGATGATCGTGGTGTTGTTAGTGATGATTATGGTGTTGTTATTGATGATCATGGTGTAGTTAGTGATGATCATGGTGTTGTTATTGATGATCACGGTGTTGTTAGTGATGATCATGGTGTTGTTAGTGATGATCATGGTGTTGTTAATGATGATCATGGTGTTGTTAGTGATGATCATGGTGTTGTTAGTGATGATCATAGTGTTGTTAGTGATGATCATAGTGTTGTTAGTGATGATCATGGTGTTGTTAGTGATGATCATGGTGTTGTTAGTGATGATCATGGTGTTGTTATTGATGATCATAGTGTTGTTAGTGATGATCATGATGTTATTAGTGATGATCATGGTGTTTTTAGTGGTGATCATGATGTTGTTAGTGATGATTATGGTGTTGTTAGTGATGATTATGGTGTTGTTAGTGATGAATATGGTGTTGTTAGTGATGAATAAGGTGTTGTTAGTGATCATGGTGTTGTTAGTGATGATTATGGTGTTGTTAGTGATGATCATGGTGTTGTTAGTGATGATTATGGTGTTGTTAGTGATGATTATGGTGTTGTTAGTGATGATTATGGTGTTGTTAGTGATGAATAAGGTGTTGTTAGTGATGATTATGGTGTTGTTAGTGATGATTATGGTGTTTTAGTGATGATTATGGTGTTGTTATTGATGATTATGGTGTTTTAGTGATGATTATGGTGTTGTTAGTGATGATTATGGTGTTGTTAGTGATGAATAAGGTGTTGTTAGTGATGATTATGGTGTTGTTAGTGATGATTATGGTGTTTTAGTGATGATCATGGTGTTGTTATTGATGATTATGGTGTTTTAGTGATGATTATGGTGTTGTTAGTGATGATTATGGTGTTGTTAGTGATGATTATGGTGTTGTAAGAGATGATCATGGCGTTGTTATTGATGATTATGGTGTTGTTAGTGATGATTATGGTGTTGTAAAAGATGATCATGGCGTTGTTATTGATGACTATGGTGTTGTTAGTGATGATTATGGTGTTGCTAGTGATGATTATGGTGTTGTTATTGATGATTATGGTGTTGTTAGTGATGATTATGGTGTTGCTAGTGATGATCATGGTGTTGTTAGTGATGATCATGCTGTTGTTATTGATGATTATGGTGTTGTTAGTGATGATTATGGTGTTGTTAGTGATGATCATGGTGTTGTTAGTGATGATCATGGTGTTGTTAGTGATGATCATGCTGTTGTTAGTGATGACCATGGTGTTGTTAGTGATGATCATGGTGTTGTTAGTGATGATCATGCTGTTGTTAGTGATGATCATGGTGTTGTTAGTGATGATCATGCTGTTGTTAGTGATGATCATGGTGTTGTTAGTGATGATCATGCTGTTGTTAGTGATGATCATGGTGTTGTTAGTGATGATCATGGTGTTGTTAGTGATGATCATGGTGTTGTTAGTGATGATCATGGTGTTGTTAATAATGATCATGGTGTTGTTAGTGATGATCATGGTGTTGTTAATGATGATCATGGTGTTGTTAGTGATGATCATAGTGTTGTTAGTGATGATTATGGTGTTAGTGATGATCATGGTGTTGTTAGTAATGATTATGGTGTTGTTAGTGATGATCATGGTGTTGTTAGTGATGATCATGGTGTTGTTAGTGATGATCGTGGTGTTGTTAGTGATGATTATGGTGTTGTTATTGATGATCATGGTGTAGTTAGTGATGATCATGGTGTTGTTATTGATGATCACGGTGTTGTTAGTGATGATCATGGTGTTGTTAGTGATGATCATGGTGTTGTTAATGATGATCATGGTGTTGTTAGTGATGATCATGGTGTTGTTAGTGATGATCATAGTGTTGTTAGTGATGATCATAGTGTTGTTAGTGATGATCATGGTGTTGTTAGTGATGATCATGGTGTTGTTAGTGATGATCATGGTGTTGTTATTGATGATCATAGTGTTGTTAGTGATGATCATGATGTTATTAGTGATGATCATGGTGTTTTTAGTGGTGATCATGATGTTGTTAGTGATGATTATGGTGTTGTTAGTGATGATTATGGTGTTGTTAGTGATGAATATGGTGTTGTTAGTGATGAATAAGGTGTTGTTAGTGATCATGGTGTTGTTAGTGATGATTATGGTGTTGTTAGTGATGATCATGGTGTTGTTAGTGATGATTATGGTGTTGTTAGTGATGATTATGGTGTTGTTAGTGATGATTATGGTGTTGTTAGTGATGAATAAGGTGTTGTTAGTGATGATTATGGTGTTGTTAGTGATGATTATGGTGTTTTAGTGATGATTATGGTGTTGTTATTGATGATTATGGTGTTTTAGTGATGATTATGGTGTTGTTAGTGATGATTATGGTGTTGTTAGTGATGATTATGGTGTTGTTAGTGATGAATAAGGTGTTGTTAGTGATGATTATGGTGTTGTTAGTGATGATTATGGTGTTTTAGTGATGATCATGGTGTTGTTATTGATGATTATGGTGTTTTAGTGATGATTATGGTGTTGTTAGTGATGATTATGGTGTTGT
>NW_027196085.1:97500-110234 GCF_038502225.1 Cherax quadricarinatus | reverse complement strand
CAACTCTATACATCCTTGGTTAGGCCTCATTTAGATTATGCTGCACAGTTTTGGTCACCGTATTACAGAATGGATATAAATTCTCTGGAAAATGTACAAAGGAGGATGACAAAGTTGATCCCATGTATCAGAAACCTTCCCTATGAGGATAGACTAAGGGCCCTGAAACTGCACTCTCTAGAAAGACGTAGAATTAGGGGGGATATGATTGAGGTGTATAAATGGAAGACAGGAATAAATAAAGGGGATGTAAATAGTGTGCTGAAAATATCTAGCCTAGACAGGACTCGCAGCAATGGTTTTAAGTTGGAAAAATTCAGATTCAGGAAGGATATAGGAAAGTACTGGTTTGGTAATAGAGTTGTGGATGAGTGGAACAAACTCCCAAGTACAGTGATAGAGGCCAGAACGTTGTGAAGCTTTAAAAATAGGTTGGATAAATACATGAGTGGATGTGGGTGGGTGTGAGTTGGACCTGATAGCTTGTGCTACCAGGTCGGTTGCCTTGTTCCTCCCTTAAGTCAATGTGACATGACCTGACTAGGTTGGGTGCATTGGCTTAAGCCGGTAGGAGACTTGGACCTGCCTCGCATGGGCCAGTAGGCCTTCTGCAGTGTTCCTTCGTTCTTATGTTCTTACCCGTGTACACGTTGTATGCATCACCAACACTACCAGTGTACACGTTGTATGCATCACCAACACTACCAGTGTACACGTTGTATGCATCACCAACACTACTAGTGTACACGTGTATGCATCACCAACACTACTAGTGTACACGTATGCATCACCAACACTACCAGTGTACACGTTGTATGTATCACCAACACTACCAGTGTACACGTTGTATGCATCACCAACACTTCCAGTGTACACGTTGTATGCATCACCAACACTACCAGTGTACACGTTGTATGTATCACCAACACTTCCAGTGTACACGTTGTATGCATCACCAACACTTCCAGTGTACACGTTGTATGCATCACCAACACTTCCAGTGTACACGTTGTATGCATCGCCAACACTACTAGTGTACACGTTGTATGCATCACCAACACTTCCAGTGTACACGTTGTATGCATCGCCAACACTTCCAGTGTACACGTTGTATGCATCACCAACACTTCCAGTGTACACGTTGTATGCATCGCCAACACTACTAGTGTACACGTTGTATGCATCACCAACACTACTAGTGTACACGTTGTATGCATCACCAACACTTCCAGTGTACACGTTGTATGCATCACCAACACTTCCAGTGTACACGTTGTATGCATCGCCAACACTACTAGTGTACACGTTGTATGCATCACCAACACTTCCAGTGTACACGTTGTATGCATCACCAACACTTCCAGTGTACACGTTGTATCACCAACACTAGTAGTGTACACGTTGTATGCATCACCAACACTACCAGTGTACACGTTGTATGCATCACCAACACTTCCAGTATACACGTTGTATGCATCACCAACACTTCCAGTGTACACGTTGTATGCATCACCAACACTTCCAGTGTACACGTTGTATGCATCGCCAACACTACTAGTGTACACGTTGTATACATCACCAACACTTCCAGTGTACACGTTGTATGCATCGCCAACACTACTAGTGTACACGTTGTATCACCAACACTAGTAGTGTACACGTTGTATGCATCACCAACACTACCAGTGTACACGTTGTATGCATCGCCAACACTACTAGTGTACACGTTGTATCACCAACACTAGTAGTGTACACGTTGTATGCATCACCAACACTAGTAGTGTACACGTTGTATGCATCACCAACACTAGTAGTGTACACGTTGTATGCATCACCAACACTACCAGTGTACACGTTGTATGCATCACCAACACTACCAGTGTACACGTTGTATGCATCACCAACACTACCAGTGTACACGTTGTATGCATCATAAACAGTATACAGGAAACAATCAAAACACAGGTTTACTTGGTAACAATTATTATTAATTATTATTATTATTATTATTATTATTATTATTATTTTTATTATTATTATTATATTATTATTATCATTATTATTAACTATTATTATTTATTATTATTATTATTATTATTATTATTATTATTATTATTATTATTATTATTATTATTATTATTATTATTATTATTATTATTATTATCAAGTTAAGTGCTAAACCCGTAGCAACAAATATAAAAATTTCATAAATGGCATCTTTGCTGTATAATTCCTTTTATTTTCTGTTCCCCTACTTATAATTTATTCTGCTCGTTTATGCAATTACTAATAAAGTATAATAACGCTAAACATGATAATTAGGAAACATACATATCCATTAGAGGTGACCTGACAGAACAGAACAATTATTACAATTACCTCTTAAAAGAAGCAGAGGGGTTGAACGTCAGGAAATAATGGTGCAGGAGGGGGGGAGAGGAGCATCCTACCTCATACAATATAAAAACACACTAACCAGTACCATACAGCGCCTGGGACATGTCTGATAATCAGGTTTGATCCAATAAATGGGAAGATAGCTCCTGTTCCTAAGACCCCTAGAACAAAGTGTTTTGACGCCGGTGAGAGGCTCTCCTCCTCCTCTCCTGGATCCCAATCTGATTGCCTCCCATTTCCCCAGGCTTCAGCGCTCCCCTATGAATATAGGAATAATCTGGTTCCACAGATCAATAGCTCTTCACCATCATCAAGTCACTTAACTTGAAATGGTAGTGCAACAAGTGACTTAAGTCATGGATGATAAACAATGGGGTAGTAAAAGTTAAAAGTTGAAACTGGGTATGGACTACATAGCGTAATTCTTTCCATATTACAATATTACTTTGTGCGCAACAATAATCAAGTAATATTATCTCCCCCACAGACATATTTCAGTTACTCCGTTATAAAAAAATTGAGGAAATAAAAACTAGAACAGCGTATAAAACGTAACTCTCAACAGAACCAAAAAATAGCAGGAAGAGCTTGAGTGATAACGTCAGAGGATCACACTTTCAAGAACCACAAGTGTCAGTATTACAACCACAAGTTAAATGACAGGATGGATAAAGAGAATCTTAGAAACAAGAGATGCCCAGTCAATGATGATCCTTTTTAGGTCACGTTCCCTCTAGGCTGGAATACTGCTGTACACTAACAGTTCCGTGGGCAAACTGCAGACCTAGAGAATGTACAGAGACCCTTCACTGGGTGTTGATGTATATTCTTCATCGTAAATGTGGCATTAACAGTTGGTCTCCATTATCCTTTTGGCAGGTTGAAGTTTGTTATGGATTCTACTAATGCTATTATTTAAATTTTGAACTGGCATTTGGCTTTATATTTCATATTTGTTTTCTCCCAATTTATTGTGGTTGAGGTAAGTCATGTGCTGGAACAGGAGTGAACTTTTTTGTGTATACCTCACCGACTTCTTGTATTCCGCTGTCAGTTTTTCCCGACCACTACCTGCCTGGCCTCTGTATAGTCAAAACTGTCACAAATAATACTGTAAACGTTCGTGTTTCAAGGGCTGCTGTATTTTTTTATGAATTTTTGACTGGAAGTGTGTCGTGCCGGCGTCACATTAGACGCTTGTCGTTCATACAGACCAGCGCTCGATCCTTACACGACATGTCTGCGATGTATCAATTATATTATCCATCCTGGGAGAGCGAGAGAGAGAGAGAGAGAGAGAGAGAGAGAGAGAGAGAGAGAGAGAGAGAGAGAGAGAGAGAGAGAGAGAGAGAGAGAGAGAGAGAGAGAGAGAGAGAGAGAGTTATATTCGTGGAGAAGCACCTGGTGAATGGGAGGCAATCAGGTTTGACATACGGAAGGAGAGGAATAGGGCAGCACCAGTTCCTTGGATCAAGAACCTTTCACTAGCATCAATGCGTACCATTTACATATTTTATGTATTTTTCAATGGATAGCACTAAACCCGTAGGGGGTCAAACAGTTCCTTGGGTAATAAAAGGCAATCGAATTCCATCCAAGACTAGAAAGCGCTGCTCCAGTTCTTCAGTTGAAGAGCCCTTCACCGGCGTCCAGGTGCCTCCCTTTATGGGATGCACTTCATCCCCTTGAAGACACCACCTATTATAAATTCTATATTACCCCTACGGTTTAGCTCTTCCCTGAAAATAAAATACCTCCCATTAATTAGGTATGAAACAGAAAACAAGAAAAACTGCGATGTTATTCTGATGGATTGAGCAAAACAAAACAAAAGCCTCTTTAATGTATTCATCATAATTTTTGTATTATTACCTCCCCTGTGCCCCCTCCCCTCCATTTGTGTTTTTAAATGAATCTTAAATCTCAAGATGAAAAAATAATAGGCTCCAGTTGCAATTTTGGTGCATTAATTCGAGTGTAAATCCTGGACCAGGAATAACCGTCTGGGAAGAGGAAGCGATGAGCAATCTTAAATGAGAAGAATATTTCTTGTGTATACCAGATCTATTTGTGACTTGTTAGGTAAAAGGACATAGATGAAACTAATGTGATGTTTTATTCTGCCAAAGTTTCGCTTCTAAAGAGCGAAACGTTGCCATAATAAAATATCACATTAGTTACGTGTGTCCTTTTACCTAACGTTTTGTCGGTAATTCTACCATTATTAATATTTGTAACTTGATGAAACCCAATGTGCAGGCGAAACATGGTCAATGAAAGAATGTATTATACTGTATTTGTGTCTTTTTTTCCACTTTATATACTAAGATGAGTTAAACCATACCACGGGTGGGGTTTGAACCCGCGGCCAGAGTCTCAAAACTCCAGACCGTCGCGTCAGCCTGACCGCGGGTTCAACCCCCATCCGTGGTATGGTTTATTTGCAATCGTGTCATTACGATTTCGCGAGTCAAGTTAAGACGAGTTTCTTGTGTATGCATAAGTGCGTGCTTTCTGCGTACTCACTCACTTAATTGTGGTTGCAGGGGTCGAGACTCAGCTCCTGGCCCCGCCTCTTCACTGATCGCTACTAGGTCCTCTCTCTCTGCTTCCTGAGCTTTGTCATACCTCGTCTTAAAGCTATGTATGGTTCCTGCCTCCACTACATCACTTGCTAGGCTATTCCACTTCAGTCAGTCTTCCTGACGACTCTGTGACTGAAGAAGTACTTCCTAACATCCCTGTGACTCGTTCGAGTCTTCAGCTTCCAATTGTGACCCCTTGTTTCTGTGTCCCCTCTCTGGAACATCCTGACTTTTTTCACCTTGTCTATTCCACGCAGTATTTTGTATGTTGCTATCATGTCTCCCCTGACTCTCCTCTCCTTTAGTGTCGTCAGTCCGATTTCCCTCAACCTTTCTTCGTAGGACATTCCCCTGAGCTCCGGAACAAGCCTTGTTGCAAACCTTTGTACTTTCTCTAATTTCTTGACGTGCTTGACCAGGTATGGGTTCCAAACTGATGCTGCATACTCCAGTATGGATCTGACGTACACAGTGTAGAGTGTCTTGAACGATTCCTTACTAAGGTATTGGAATGCTATTCTCAGGTTTGCCAGGCGCCCATATGCTGCAGCAGTTATCTGGTTGATGTGTGCCTCGGGAGACGTGCTGGGTGTTATGGCCACCCCAAGATCTTTCTCCTTGAGTGAGGTTTGCAGCCTTTGTCCACCTAGCCTATACTCTGTCTATGGTCTTCTTTGCCCTTTCCCAATATTCACGACTTTGCATTTGGCAGGGCTGAATTCGAGAAGCCAGTTGCTGGACCACGTGTCCAGCCTGTCCAGGTCTCTTTGTAGTCCTGCCTGATCCTCATTCGATTTAATCCTTCTCATTATCTTCACATCATCTGGGAACAGGGTCACTTCAGAGTCTATCCCTTCCATCATGTCATTCACATATATCAAAAATAGCACTGGTCCTAGGACTGACCCCTGTGGGGCCCCGCTCGTCACAGGCGCCCACTGTGATATCTCATCACTCGTTGTTGCCTCCCTGTCAGGTATTCTCTGATCCATTGCAGTGCCCTTCCTGTTATATGCGCCTGATCCTCCAGCTTCTGCACTAATCTCTTGTGAGGAACTGTGTTGAAGGACTTCCTACAGTCCAGGAAAATGCAATCAACCCACCCTTCTCTCTCGTGTCTTCTGTTACCCTGTCATAAAACTCCAGGTTTGTGACACAGGATTTGCCTTCCATGAATCCGTGCTGGTTGTTGTTTATAATCTTGTTCCGTTCCAGGTGCTCCACCACTCTCCTCCTGATAATTTTCTCCATGACTTTGCATACTATACACGTCAGAGACACTGGTCTGTAGTTTAGTGCCTCGTTTCTGTCTCCTTTCTTAAAAATGGGGACTACATTTGCCGTCTTCCATACCTCAGGTAGTTGCCCAGTGTCAAGGGATGCATTGAAGATTGTGGTTAGTGGCACGCACGATTGTGGTTAATGGCACGCACGATTGTGGTTAGTGGCACGCACAGTGTCTCTGCTCCTTCTCTAAGGACCCACGGGGAGATGTCCGGACCCCTCGCCTTTGAGGTATCGAGGTCACTTAGCAGCTTCTGCGCCTCCTCCTCCGTTGTTTGTAGGTCATCCAGCACCTGTTGGTATATAACCCTGTTGGTGTTCCCCCTCTGTGCTGTCTTCTCAGAGCCATTCCTGTCTCTACTGTAAATACTTCCTTAAATCTTATGTTGAGCTCCTCGGATACCTCGTGATCATTTCTTGTGAGTTCCCCACCTTCTTTCCTCAGCCTTATCACCTGGTCTTTGACTCTTGTCTTCCTCCTGATGTGGCTGTACAGCAGTTTCGGGTCAGACTTGACTTTCGATGCTATGTTACTTTCATACTGTCGCAGGGCATACTCGTTCCTGGCTCTTCGACTAATCTCCTTATTTTCCTGTGTTCTTCGCCTTCTGTACTTTTTCAATTCTCTATTGCACTTAATTTTTGCCTCCTTACACCGTCGGGTAAACCAGGGGCTCGTTCTGGTCTTCTCATTATTTCTGTTGCCCTTGGGAACAAACCTTTCCTCTGCCTCCTTGCATTTTGTTGTTACGTATTCCATCATTTCGTTTACCGACTCTCCTACCATTTCTCTGTCCCACTGAACCTCTTGCAGGAAGTTCCCCAAACCTATGTAGTCCCTCCGTTTATAGTCTGGCTTTTCCCATTCAACTCCTGTTACCCTCTCCACTTGTAACTCTATGTATTCAAAGCACAGAACCACGTGGTCACTAGCTCCTAGGGGGCCTCTCATATATGATGTCCTCAATGTCTGAACTGCTCAGGGTGAACACAAGGTCCAGTCTTGCTGGTTCATCCTCCCCTCTCTCTCTGGTAGTATCCTTAACATGTTGATGCATGAGGTTTTCCAGTACCACATCCATCATCTTGGCTCTCCATGTTTCGGGACCCCCGTGTGGCTCCAGGTTTTCCCAGTCGATCTCCCTGTGATTGAAATCGCCCATAACCAGTAACTCTGTTCTGCTCGAGTGAGCTCTTCTTGCCACCTCAGCCAGTGTGTCCACCATTGCTCTGTTACTCTCTTCATATTCCTCTCTTGGCCTCCTGCAGTTCTGTGGCAGATTATACATCACTCCTCTGTGCTCCCCAGACTGAAGTGTACCTACTATGTATTCTCTTTCTCCAATCTCGTCCATGCCAAGCGTGTAAGAGTTCGAATGAGTGGGTATGCATATAAGTGTTGAGAGAGAATGCGCATGCGTTTATCTACTGCAGATGGATTGACATATTCATCACTTAGAAAAATCTCTAAATTAGAAAGACTGAGTGGCAGTACAGCCTTGACACACTTGTTTTACTAAAAATAAGTCATGATGGGTAACACCTTGAAGCAAGCACTGTTATATTAGGTGCAGAGAGACGTCCTGATGCTTACCTTTATCTTTGATATACCTTTGAAGAGTTTCGAGAGTTTCACTACTCTCGGAGCCCGGCAATGGCCCAGACTCGCCTGGTGCTTGCCTGATGAAGATACTTGTCCAGTTTCCTCTTGAAGGGTTCTACACTTGTTCCAGCCGTGTTTCTGAAATCTTCTGAAATGGTCTGGGATTCCGAATGTTGATACAACGTTCCCTTATTGTCCCCACTGCACCCCTGCTCCTCACTGGGTTTATTTTGCACTTTCTCCCATATAATTAACTCCAGTATGTTGTAATGGCATTGTGCAGATTTGGGACCAGGGCCTCGAGTACTTTCCAGGCATATATTATCATGTATCTCTCCTCCGCTCCAATGAGTACATGTTCAAAACTTGAAGGTGTTCCCAACAATTTAGGTGCTTTACTGGCTCAATGTGAGCCGTAAACGATCTCTGTATTTGTTCCAGCTTTGATATTTCTCCTGCTTTGAATGGGGCCGTCAGCACTGAGCAATATTCTAAGTGAGGGAGCACTAGCGATTTGAAGTGTCATCACTGGCATCATTTCCCTTGTTTTGAAAGTTCTCAGTACCCACCCCGTCATCCTCCTGGATGTCGTGATCTTTGTCTTATTATGTTCTTTAAAAGAAAGGTTAGTTGACATAATTATTTCTAAGTCTTTTACGTGTTCCTTTCGTTCTATTTGGTGACCCTCTTGAATTTTGCATACAGTGTTCCTTTTGAGTTCTTCATTCTTTCCATACCTAAGCAGCTGGAACTTATCACCATTGAACGCCATGTTGTTCTCCACTGCCCACTGGAAAACCCTGCTTATGTCTTCCTGTAAATTTTCAGTGTCCTCTACAGTAGTGACCTTCATGTTTATTTTAGTGTCATCTGCAAATGATAACACAAAAGTGTGACGGGTGTTTTTATCTGACTACTATGAGGATGAGAAACAGCTGAGGTGCAAGGACAGTACCTTGGGGAACTGAGCTTTTTACCTCGCTAATGCTGGATCTTGCTCTGTTTACTACTACTTTGTGTTGTGTGTGTCAGGAGCCCGAAATCCATCTGCCTACCTTCCCCGTAATGCCTATGGTCCTCATTTTGTGCGCTATCACTCCATGATTGCATTTGTCAAACGCCTTTGCAAAATCTGTGTAAATCATATCTGCGTTTTGGTCGTCTTCCAACGCCTCCGTAATTCTGTCATAGTGGCTCAGCAGCTGTGACAGACATGATCGTCCTGCTCTAAAACCATGCTGTTTCGGGTTATGCTGGCTGTGCTGGTCTATGAAATTTGTAATCTGCCGCCTCATCACTCATTCGAAATTTTTAAAATGTGAGAAGTTAGGTTAGTGGTCTGTAATTTTTAGCTAGTCCTCTACTACCTCCCTTATGCAAAGGAGCTATGTCTGCACTCTGAGGGCTCGTGCTAGTTGTATCTTGCACCTCCATTTCTTTTTTCGAAATCTATTGGATTTGTACAGCATAAAATATTCACGGGAAAGCACTAAACTTGAAGGGTCATACAGCGCCTGGTGAGTGGGAGGTATATCTTTGATATACTTTTGAAGAATTTCGAGTTTCACTACTGTCGGAACCCGGCCATGGGCCAGGCTCGTCTGGTGCTTGCCTGGTCAACCAGGCTGTTGCTGCTGGAGGCCCGCTGCCCAACATATCCATCACAGCCTGGTTGATCTGGCACCTGGTGAAGATACTTGTCCAGTTTCCTCTTGAAGGCTTCTACACTTGTTCCAGCAGTGTTTCTGATATCTTCTGGTAAGATGTTGAATAGTCTGGGACTCCGAGTGTTGATAGTGTTCTTTATTGTCCCCATCGCAACCCTGCTCCTCACTGGGTTTATTTTGTACTTCATCCAATGTCTCTCACTCCAGTATGTTATGGCAGTGTGCAGATTTGGGACCAAGCCCTCGTGGTAATAATCAGGCTTGATCCTAGATGGCGGTACCTCCATCTTCTTGGATATCTGGAGTCCTCCCTGAGTTGACACAAGTACTATGTATATGTATCAGAGCAGCGTGTGTTCTCCTTCACGTATCTTCAATGCCCTAGTGAAGTCTCCCAGTTCAGGCCTGTTTGAACAATGTATGTAACCCATCCTGTGGTATGTATTACAACAGAGAAACAGTTTTTATTCCACTATCCAACAGTCATATACAATAGGGTAGCAGCACACTGCTGATGTATCCAATTTTGCTCAATTAAAAAATCTGGTGCCCATCTAGAGTTGACATAACACCCCTGACTTCTCTTTATTACAGACTGCAGGAAAGCTGTTTGTTGTTCACATTTCATGCATTTCACGTGTTTACCTCCACTCTCTCCCTCTCCTTCGTTTATTATAAATTATATCACAAAAAAAGCTTCAGTATTAGAAGCTATTTTAGGTAGCGTTCTGCTGCAGCCAGTCCGTTTTCTGCGTTGGCTATTACCGTCTTAGCTTCCTTAATACCGTGCTTTTTCACTGCTCACGCCATGTTATCCGTTACCTTTTGCTTCTCTGGTAAGCTTCCCAGCTTGTGCCAGTCGCCCAGGTCTGCACGCTACTTCTTTATCATGTTGCTCTCCTCATTCATCCTCACGTCTGAACTAGATTCGTAACACATAAAACTAACTAGATATCATTTAGACGCTGCACGATCCCAGAAAGGTATCGGAAGTTTTCTGAGCCATTCCAGGATGCTAGGAGTGTGTTCAACAACTTTGGCAATAAGGCATAGGAAGAGTTCTCGAGTTATGAGCGACATAAAATAAAAATAAAAAAAAATAGGCAACCCACCTACAGGTACCCCTTCAGGATACCTAAACACGTAGGATTTTCTACAATTACATAATGATAATTTGTAAAGATTGCAATACTTACCAAGGCTGACGGCTGATTACGTCAAAACTGCTACTATTACTCTCCAGTTATATTCACCTTGCATTTGACTGAAGAAGCCTGCTGTGTAGGCGAACCGTTTCGGCATTAAATTATTATAATCAAGAAGGAAGCGCTAAACCCGGAGGATTATATAGCGCCTATTTTCGGCATTAAAGATACTCAAATGATGCAAATATGTCTAGTATTTCAATTATTAATGTAACTAAAAATACATTATGTGCCATACAGCGCAGTATTCGGTTCCAAGATATAGTTAATATCGCCAATCGCGTGTCAACTGTTTGTGCAGCATATCCATCTAATATTTCCATTTTCTTTTTTATTCATTGTTGCAGCCACCAAACTAGTATTCTCATCCATTAATTTTCTTACTAGACGCCTCAACGTCAGTTTCTTAATAATTCCAGTAAACTTGCGTTATTTTTCTTTAAATTAGGCTACATGAACCTGTGCAAACGTTATTTCAGGGCGAATATTCCGATTAATATCATTATTAATTATATTTACGCAAAAGTACTAAACCCGTTGGAGTCAGGGGGAAGCAATCATGTTCGATCTAAGGAGTGGGAGAACACGTCCAATTCTTTGCATCAAGAGCCCTTCATCAGCATCAACGTACTTCCCTTGAGGGGCTGATTAACAAAACGGCAGATATAAGTCTGGCAATAAGGTTGGCGATAAAACCCAGTAAACGCTCAAGTGAGAATGAGCTGTGGTGATGTGAGCAGCTCCGCAGTGTTGCGTGTCCAGGGTGCATGGCTAGGCAACACGAGTGGGCTTCCACAATGGGTGATCATCTATAACCCTGACAGTTGTTTTCCCTTGTCCCTCCACCCAGCCCTTCCTTTTTCCTGTGCATGGGGTGGGCTATCCTGAGAGACTGTAATCCCCAAGTGACAGTAACTTCATCTATGGTAGGATGAAACTTTTGAAGCTTCCTTTGCTAATCAATCGTCACTGGAATACTAGACAATATCCTCAATGCCATTCTGAAGTCTCCCACCTCAAACAGATTTCAATACTTTGTATGAGCCCCGTTATGTGTGATGGAATATAACGGAAACAGCGTTTGTTCCCACTGTGTAGCTGTATAGCCCTTGTGGCTTAGCGCTTCTTTTTTGATTATAATAATATAATAATCCCACTGTGTAACTATAATGCAAAACAGTGTAACAGAACACGGCTGATGTATCCTATTTCCTTAAGTAAAAAAAAAAAAAACTGCCAGTAGATAATCAACACCACCTCTGTGAAACTCTTCGATGACCAATGCAGTAAGAAAATCTTATACTGTATAATGACCAATACAGTAAGAGCATTTGTGATCACGTCTCCAAACCAACCGTCCGCACCTCTGAAGGTGTCTTAAAAAGCAACACAAATATAAATCTATGAAGCATTTACCCTAAATTGTTCTGGCTTTCCCTCGGGGAGTGACCAATGATGTATAATCATTTACTAAAAACAAAAAACGCTCCAGCAGTTTAATTAAATTGTAATCTTGGTGATGGCAAGGGGTGAGCGAGGGGAAAGCCAAATAGGTTGAAATGGCAGTCATTACTGTTGAAGAGTAACTAGCCGGTGATACCAAATATACTTGTGCTGTGAGAGTGAGGATATGTAGGATAGGTAGACAGAGGGGAAGATGGCCAGGTGGAGGAAGGAGAGATTATTATAATCAAGGGGGAAGCACTAAACCCGTAGGATTATACAGCGCCTATGGGGGGATGGAAGGCATTCAGGCTTAATTCAGGGAACTGGAGCACAGATCCAACTGGAGCACAGATCCAATTCCCTAGATCAAGAGCCCCTCACCAGCGTCAAGGAGCCTTCCTTGAGGGGGAGGAAGGAGAGAGCTGAGGATGAGGCGGAACCCATGGCGGGGGGAGGGGGTAGCAGAGCTGAAAAGGGTAAAGGGAAAGGGGGCTGAAAAAATAAGGAAGGACAGACAGCGGACCTAACCGTGCTCCACTGAACATTT
>NW_027196085.1:27500-92500 GCF_038502225.1 Cherax quadricarinatus | reverse complement strand
TCAACGTCACTTGTATGTTCTGCTGTTGTTGTTCAGCTCAGCACAGCTATTTCAGCAAGCCAGAGGTGAGTTTTGTGGTGATTTCTGTGTCCAGTGTGAGTATTTCACCGTGTTGTGGGTTTGAGAGGAGGAAGTGGCCAGATCCTCCCTCGCCATGCACTCACCCATGCTCCTTGCCACCACACTACCATATACCACCATGCCATCACTCCCTCTGCTGTGTTCTCTGCTGTTTTCCGTGTGAAGTCATTGCCAGTGCTGTGTATCCGAGTGCCCAAGGCCACTCGAAGCTACATGGATCAGCATGCCACGTAGATCACTAAGCCACGTAGATCAGCAAGCCACGTGGATCAACAAGCTACGTGGATCAGCAACCCATATAGATCAGCAAGCCATGTGTATCAGCATGCCACGTAGATCATGACGCCATGTGGATCCCGATGCCATGTGGGGTGTGGACAAAGCCACGTGGATCTACGAGTCACGTGAGTTACCGATGCTGCTGCCCGACTTCATGGCGTCAAAATGTCTGCCTGACGTCACCTCGAGACATCTGCTGACGTCGCCATGCTGCTGACGTCACCTCGCGACGTCACGCCTGACATCACATGATGTCACATCGAGTGTTTCAGTAATTATGTCAGTATTGTTGAGAAGATTGAGAGAAGATATATGTCCTGTGTTAATTCCTCTCACTCAGTGTTCTCACATGTTAGTGTATAGCTTAGTGTCAATTTTGTGCACAGAAAAGCATCATTTGCTAGTTTAAGCCATGTTGTACCGTGTGTGTGTAAAGTTTTCTGTGTGTCCTGTGTGGTCTTGAGCCCAGCTTTGTGTCGACCACAGGTCTGTGGCCAGACCCGTGTAGCACTTTGTTGCCTGTCACCTGGTGTGACCAGCGCGTTTGACAGCTGATATTACTCAGCCCTGAGCGTATGAGCCCCTTTGTACAGAAAGCTCTTATGCTCGTCGCTTATAGATGTTCTGCAGAATCGTACCTGCTACGATTCCCATCGAGATTTGTTTCACTTCACCTCCAGACCTTCAGAATGCAGTTATATGTAGAGAAACAAGTCTGGGGACGCTTAGACTAACCTCTGCTGTAACTCCAACTGCCGAGAGAATGACACTCGTCAAGCCGGTTAGCTCTGTCGGCAGGCGCTGTGTCAGCCTCGTGTCACAAGCTTCAGTGAGCTCCTGAACAAAGAAGATGTCACTCTGACTGCTAGCTTGCTCACTGCAGTTTGGTGTATGATGTTATGACTCCCAGATGTTTCGCCCAGTCGTCTCTGCCACGACTCGCTCCACGACTTACTCCACGCTCACCGGCAGTGACAGCCCAGCGACAGTACCAGTCGAGAAGTGTCCTCCTGAGTAGCTTGCCAGAAGTCCTGCCCAGTTGCCGAGTTTTGTCGATGCCTCACTCGAGGGCACCAGCATGTCATGCCTCAGGTTGAGTGAAAACCTGCAGTGACTCCTACGATGACTGCTTCACCGTTCTAGAGGAGACCGTACCCCATTACGTCACAGCTCAGCTGCAGCGATGTCTCCTGTGTTGCATTATCTGTCCAGACGCAGGAAGGCGTGCAGTGATGCCCCTCGACACTCACTGCCTATGACCACGATGTTTAGCACACCCCACATGTTTTTTTTCTTCCCTCCCTGTAGGAAGTTTTTTTTTTCCATGTCCATATGTATATATGATTTTTATTTTGTGTTCTGTGCCCTGTTCCTATGAGAGAGAGACTGAGTTTTTTTTACCACCAGTATTGTTGCGTCAGGAGTCCCGACGCGAGGTAGGTGGCCGAGCGTATGTAGACAGCCTGTACTGTCTGCACAGACAGCCTATGCTGTCTGCCAGCTTAGTTCATATTTCGCGGCACTAAGGTGCTGCCCTCTCTAGGCCTGCCCAGGTCAGTGGGACGCTGGTCCCACTCGCTCACTCACTCAGCGGCCTAGCAGCAGTCAACAAGTCCTACTAGCTCTCTCCCTCGTGAGCACCGCCCTCCTGGGCCATGGGAACAACACACAAGCCTGTGTACCCACCACGACTTTGCAAATAAAGTAAGAAGCCTCCGAAGACGTCTATAATTGAACCCCGCTCCGCTGCAGCATCACCAAATAATCTGTTTCACAAACACTGGTCCAGGTGTCTACTGCCTGGCTTACTGCTGCCTACACAACACTGGTCCAGGTGTCTACTGTCTGGCTTACTGCTGCCTACACAACACTGGTCCAGGTGTCTACTGTCTGGCTTACTGATGCTTACACAACACTGGTCCAAGTGTCTACTGCCTGGCTTACTGCTGCCTACACAACACAGATAAAGGTGTGTCTTCTGCTTGGCTTACTGTTGCCTACACAACACTGGTCCAGGGGTCTACTGCCTGACTTACTGTTGCCTACACAACACTGGTCCAGGGGTCTACTGCCTGACTTACTGTTGCCTACACAACACTGGTCCAGGGGTCTACTGCCTGACTTACTGTTGCCTACACAACAAAGATAAAGGTGTCTACTGCCTGGCTTACTGCTGCCTACACAACACTGGTCCTGGTGTCTACTGCTCGCCTTACTGTGGCATACACAACACTGGTCCAGGTCCACGTGTCTACTGCGTGGTTTACTGTGGTATACATAACACTGGTCCAGGTCCACGTGTCTACTGCGTGGTTTACTGTGGTATACATAACACTGGTCCAGGTGTCTACTGCCTGGCTTACTGTTATCTATATAACGCTGGTCTAGGTCAAGGTGTCTCACTCTGAGGTACTACTATGATGTACCAATGGTCTCAAAATCTTGAGCAGAAAATATACAAGCAGCGTTGCCACGATAGTTATAAATTAGATGGAGTGTCCACTCTGCTCCAGCACCTCTCATCTATGCTCGCTAGTACATTATCATGTCCCTTCATCCTGAAGATGGATATTAATTTTAACTCAAAGGGATATAAAATTAAAAAAAAATTATTTGATCGTGCCAGCAGTAACAGCCTGGTTGATTAGGCCTTGATCTAAGGAGAGTCCTGGTCTGGAACCGGGTGGAGGAGGCGCTGACCCCCGGAAGCGTCCATCGGGTATCCTTCAGGCAACAACATTAACACCAGAAGCAAAAAGAAATACGACTACATAAATTACCAATGAAACAAACACTATAACACGTACAAAAACAGATATATTATTAACAAAAACTAACACAACAATTAACTACAGCACGAATCACTGGAGAAGCAATAAAACAACTACTTTAACAATCACTACAAATTACCAGTAATTAACATCAGTGACAGTTAACCTAGATAGTAACCTAATTTCCAGCAATTATTGCACGGGCATCAATAAAGTCAATTATCATTATATTAGTCACAAAAAGAGCTAAACCTGTATGAGTCATACAGCACTTAACACTGATGTAGCAATTTGGCTAAATTACCTTCACTTACCGTGTGGGATGTAATTATCGTTACGCCAAGACAATGTAATCACTTAAGGTAATTACGTAAACTTTATTTAATGCGGAGTTTTGAGATAATATGGACAACAGATTTTAAAGGTAATTTGGAGAGAATTTTTGGAAGTAATTAGGACTGTCTGAAGGAAAATAAGAGAAATTGGAAGTAATTAGGAGAGACTGAAGATAATTAGAAGATATTTAAAGTAATTACGAGACTCGATGCAATTAAGACCGTAGAGATAATTATTAAACCAGACGTGACAGTTTATAGAATGTATTGAAGGGAAAAAATGGACTAAATTGTTAGTAACCACAGATTAACATTACCTTAGTGCGCTAAACCCTCTAACAATTACTATGAAGGATTCTAACAATTACTATGAAGGATTCTAACAATTACTATGAAGGATTCTAACAATTACTATGAAGGATTCTAACAATTACTATGAAGGATTCTAACAATTACTATGAAGGATTCTAACAATTACAATGAATGATACTAACAATTACAGTGAAGGATTCTAACAATTAATATGAAGGATTCTAACAATCACTATAAAGGATTCTAACAATTACTATGAAGGATTCTAACAATTACTATGAAGGATTCAAACAATTACAGTGAAGGATTCTAACAATTAATATGAGGGATTCTAACAATTACTATGAAGGATTCTAACAATTACTATGAGGGATTCTAACAATTACTATGAGGGATTCTAACAATTACTATGAGGGATTCTAACAATTACTATGAGGGATTCTAACAATTACTATGAAGGATTCTAACAATTATTATGAGGAATTCTAACAATTACTATGAGGGATTCTAACAATTACTATGAAGAATTCTAACAATTACTATGAGGGATTCTAACAATTATTATGAGGAATTCTAACAATTACTATGAGGGATTCTAACAATTACTATGAAGAATTCTAACAATTACTATGAGGGATTCTAACAATTACTATGGAAGATTCTAACAATTACAATGAAGGATTCCAACAATTAATATGAAGGATTCTAACAATTACTATGAAGGATTCTAACAATTATTATGAGGAATTCTAACAATTACTATGAGGGATTCTAACAATTACTATGAAGGATTCTAACAATTACTATGAAGGATTCTAACAATTACTATGAAGGATTCTAACAATTAATATGAAGGATTCTAACAATTACTATGAGGGATTCTAACAATTACTATGGAGGATTCTAACAATTACTATGAAGGATTCTAACAATTAATATGAAGGATTCTAACAATTACTATGAGGGATTCTAACAATTACTATGAAGGATTCTAACAATTACTATGAAGGATTCTAACAATTACTATGAAGGATTCTAACAATTAATATGAAGGATTCTAACAATTACTATGAGGGATTCTAACAATTACTATGAAGGATTCTAACAATTACTATGAAGGATTCTAACAATTACTATGAAGGATTCTAACAATTACAATGAAGGATTCTAACAATTACAATGAAGGATTCTAACAATTACAGTGAAGGATTCTAACAATTAATATGAAGGATTCTAACAATTACTATGGGGGATTCTAACAATTACTATGAAGAATTCTAACAATTATTATGAGGAATTCTAACAATTACTATGAGGGATTCTAACAATTACTATGAGGGATTCTAACAATTACTATGAAGGATTCTAACAATTATTATGAGGAATTCTAACAATTACTATGAAGAATTCTAACAATTACTATGAAGGATTCTAACAGTTATTATGAGGAATTCTAACAATTACTATGAGGAATTCTAACAATTACTATGAGGGATTCTAACAATTACTATGAGGGATTCTAACAATTATTATGAGGAATTCTAACAATTACTATGAAGAATTCTAACAATTACTATGAGGGATTCTAACAATTACTATGAGGGATTCTAACAATTACTATGAGGGATTCTAACAATTACTATGAGGGAATCTAACAATTACTATGAAGGATTCTAACAATTACTGAGGGATTCTAACAATTACTAAGAAGGATTCTAACAATTACTGAGGGATTCTAACAATTACTATGAAGGATTCTAACAATTACTATGAAGGATTCTAACAATTACTATGAGGGAATCTAACAATTACTAACTAGGATTCTAACAATTACAATGAAGGATTCTAACAATTACTATGAAGGATTCTAACAATTACTATGAAGGATTCTAACAATTACTGAGGGATTCTAACAATTACTAAGAAGGATTCTAACAAAAAAACAATGAGGGAATTATTCTAATATTTGACAGGAAAATTATGAAGTCAATGCTACTGTATTATGAAGTGAACACTACTGTATTATGAAGTCAATGTTACTGTATTATGAAGTGAACACTACTGTATTATGAAGTCAATGCTACTGTATTATGAAGTCAACGCTACTGTATTATGAAGTCAACACTACTGTATTATGAAGTCAACACTACTGTATTATGAAGTCAACACTACTGTATTATGAAGTCAACACTACTGTATTATGAAGTCAACACTACTGTATTATGAAGTCAACACTACTGTATTATGAAGTCAACACTACTGTATTATGAAGTCAACACTACTGTATTATGAAGTCAACACTGTATTATGAAGTCAACACTACTGTATTATGAAGTATTATGAAGTCAACGCTACTGTATTATGAAGTGAACACTACTGTATTATGAAGTCAACACTACTGTATTATGAAGTCAACACTACTGTATTATGAAGTCAACACTACTGTATTATGAAGTCAACACTACTGTATTATGAAGTCAACACTACTGTATTATGAAGTCAACACTACTGTATTATGAAGTCAACACTACTGTATTATGAAGTGAACACTACTGTATTATGAAGTCAATGCTACTGTATTATGAAGTGAACACTACTGTATTATGAAGTCAACACTACTGTATTATGAAGTCAACACTACTGTATTATGAAGTCAATGCTACTGTATTATGAAGTCAACGCTACTGTATTATGAAGTCAACACTACTGTATTATGAAGTCAACACTACTGTATTATGAAGTCAACACTACTGTATTATGAAGTCAACACTACTGTATTATGAAGTCAACACTACTGTATTATGAAGTCAACACTACTGTATTATGAAGTCAACACTACTGTATTATGAAGTCAACGCTACTGTATTATGAAGTCAACACTACTGTATTATGAAGTCAATGCTACTGTATTATGAAGTCAACGCTACTGCTACTGTATTATGAAGTCAACACTACTGTATTATTATACTGTAAGTCAACACTACTGTATTATGAAGTCAATACTATTATGAAGTCAATACTATTATGAAGTCAATACTATTATGAAGTCAATATTATGAAGTCAATACTATTATGAAGTCAACACTACTGTATTATGAAGTCAATGCTACTGTATTATGAAGTCAACGCTACTGTATTATGAAGTGAACACTACTGTATTATGAAGTCTATGCTACTGTATTATGAAGTCAACGCTACTGTATTATGAAGTGAACGCTACTGTATTATGAAGTCAACACTACTGTATTATGAAGTCAACACTACTGTATTATGAAGTCAACACTACTGTATTATGAAGTCAACACTACTGTATTATGAAGTCAATGCTACTGTATTATGAAGTCAATGCTACTGTATTATGAAGTCAATGCTACTGTATTATGAAGTCAATGCTACTGTATTATGAAGTCAACGCTACTGTATTATGAAGTCAATGCTACTGTATTATGAAGTCAATGCTACTGTATTATGAAGTCAACACTACTGTATTATGAAGTCAACACTACTGTATTATGAAGTCAATGCTACTGTATTATGAAGTCAATGCTACTGTATTATGAAGTCAATGCTACTGTATTATGAAGTCAACACTACTGTATTATGAAGTCAACACTACTGTATTATGAAGTCAACGCTACTGTATTATGAAGTCAACACTACTGTATTATGAAGTCAACACTACTGTATTATGAAGTCAATGCTACTGTATTATGAAGTCAATGCTACTGTATTATGAAGTCAATGCTACTGTATTAAGAACCATTAAGAAAAACATAGGAAAGTGAACCTTATTATAAAAGGTATGCAATTATAAATTATCCGCCATCTTAATTGTTGGTGAGGTAAATGGAATGGATCATTAATCTTACCAGTGTCCACAGGATTGGATGGTCCTGAGGGTTAGAGCTTCGTGTGATTTTCGCTCACCATGAGACGGGCCAAAACGACATGGGTTCGAGTCCTCGGCTATTCGTAGTGCTGTTATTGATTAAATACCTCTCGTTCGTGGTTACAATAAGATATATATATATATATATATATATATATATATATATATATATATATATATATATATATATATATATATATATATATATAGTGTAGGTGTACTCATCTAGTTGTGGTCGTAAGGGTTGATTCATAGCTCCTGGCCCAGCCTCTTCCCTGGTCGCTACTAGTTCCACTCTCTCCCTTCTCCATGAGCTTTATCGTACCTCTTCTTAAATTTATGTATGGATCCTGCCTCCACTATGTCACTCACTAGATCGTTCCACTTCCTGACAACTCGATGACTGAAGAAATACTTCCTAATATCCCTGTTACTTATCTGAGTTTTCAACTTCCAGCTGTGACCCCTTGTTGTTGTGTCCTATCTCGGAAACATTCTGTCCCTATCCACCTTGTCAATTCTTCTCTATATTTTATATGTCGTTATCATGTCCCCCCTATCCCTCCTGTCCTTCATTGTCGTCAGGTTGATTTCCCTTAACCTCTCCTCGTAGGGCATAACCCTTAGCAAACCTTTGCACTTTCTCTAATTTCTTGTCGTGTCTGACTAGGTGTGAGTTCCAAAGTGGTACTGCATGCTTTAATAGGGGCCTGACGTTTACAGTGTACAGTGTCTTGAATGACTCCTTACTTAGATGTCGAAACGCTATTTTTAGGTTTGCCAGGCGTCCATATGCTGCAGCAGTTATTTGGTTGATGTGCGCCTCAGGAGATGTGACCGGTATGATGCTCACCCCAAAATCCTTTTCCTTGATCGAGTTTTGCAGCCTTTGACTTCCTAGGTTGTACTTCGTCTGTGGTCTCCTGCTTCCTTCCCCAAACTTCACGACTTCGCACCTGCTGGGGTTAAACTCCAAGAGTCTTTTGTCGGACCAGGCTTGCAGCTTGTCCAGATCTCCTGGTAAGCCTACCTGATCTTCGTCCACTTGTATTCTTCTCATTAGCTTCACATCGTCTGCTTACAGGAACACCTCTGAATTTATCCCTTCTGTCATGTCATTCACATACACTAGTAATAGCACTGGACCTAGGACTGACCCTTGTGGAACCCCACTCAACACATACACCCACTCTGACACCTCATCACGTACCAACACACGTTGTTTCCTTCCTGTCATGTATTCCTTGATCCACTGCAGTACTCTCACTGCTATTCCTGCCTGCTCCTCTAACTTTTCAAAAAGTCTCTTGTGTGGCACTATATCGAAAGCCTTCTTACAGTCCAAGAATATGCAGTCTACCCATCCCTCTCTCTCCTGTCTTACTTCTGTTACCTTGTCGTAGAACTCCAATAGATTTGTGATGCAGGATTTCCCTTCCCTGAAGCCAAGCCCGTTGTCATGTATGACCCCATTGCTTTCTAGGTGCTTCACCACTATTCTCCTCAAAATCTATTCCATAACTTAACATACGTGTCAGCAACACAGGTCTGTAGTTTGGTGCTGCCTGTCTTTCCTAAAAATTGGGACTATGTTTGCTGTCTTCCACACCTCAGGCAGTTGCCCTGTTTCAGTAGAATTATTGAAGATTATTGTAAGTGGCACACTGTGCATCTGCTCCCTCTCTCAGTACCCACGGAAAGATGTTATCTGGGCCCACCGCCTTCGAGGTATCTAGCTCACCTAGCAGTTTCTTCACCTCCTCAGTTGTGTGCAGTGTGTCCAGCACTTGCTGGTGCGCCCTACTCCCTCGGTTTGTTAGAAGCCTCTGTCTCCATGAATACCTCCATGAATCTTGAGCTGAGCGCCTCACATACTTTCTGGCAACTCCCTATGAGCTCCCCTCCTTCCTCAGCCTGATTACATGGTCATTCACTGTTGTTTTCCTTCTAATGTGGTTGTATAACAGCTTTAAATCAGATTTGGCTTTTGATTCTATATCATTATCGTATTGCCGCTGGGCCTCTCTCCTTATCTATGCATTTTCGTTTCTGGGTCTTCGGCTCAACTCCCTTGTGTGTGTGTACTCACTTATTTGTGGTTGCAGGGGTCGAGTCACAGCTCCTGGCCCCGCCTCTTCACTGTGTGTGTGTGTGTGTGTGTGTACTTACCTATTTGTGGTTGCAAAGGTTGAGTCATAGCTCCTGGCCCCGCCTCTTCACCGGTTGCTACTGGGTCCTCTCTCTCCCCGCTCCATGAGCTTTATCATACCTCGTCTTAAAACTATGTATGGTTCCTGCCTCCACTACATCACTTTCTAGGCTATTCCACTGCCTAACAACTCTATGACTGAAGAAATACTTCCTAATATCTCTCTGACTCATCTGTGTCTTCAACTTCCAATTGTGACCTCTTGTTTCTGTGTCCCCTCCCTGGAACATCCTGTCTTTGTCCACCTTGTCTATTCCGCGCAGTATTTTATATGTCGTTATCATGTCTCCCCTGACTCTCCTGTCCTCTAGTGTCGTCAGGCCGATTTCCCTTAACCTTTCTTCATAAGACATTCCCCTGAGCTCTGGAACTAACCTTGTCACAAACCTTTGCACTTTCTCTAGTTTCTTGATGTGCTTTATCAAGTGCGGTTTCCAAACAGGTGCTGCATACTCCAGTATGGGCCTGACGTACACGGTGTAGTGTCTTGAACGATTCCTTATTAAGGTATCGGAACGCTGTTCTCAGGTTTGCCAGGCACCCATATGCTGCAGCAGTTACCTGGTTGATGTGTGCTTCCGGAGACATGCTCGGTGTTATACTCACTCCAAGATCTTTCTCCTTGAGCGAGGTTTGCAGTCTTTGGCCACCTAGCCTATACTCTATCTGCGGTCTTCTTTGCCCTTCCTCTATCTTCATGACTTTGCATTTGGCGGGATTAAATTCGAGAAGTCAGTTGCTGGACCAGGTGTCCAGTCTGTCCAGGTCTCTTTGAAGTCCTGCCCGGTCCTCATCTGATTTAATTCTCCTCATTAACTTCACATCGTCTGCGAACAGGGACACTTCTGAGTCTAACCCTTCCACCATGTGTGTACTCACCTATTTGTACTCACCTATTTGTGGTTGCAGGGGTCGATTCACAGCTCCTGGCTCCGCCTCTTCGCTGATTGCTACTAGGTCCTCTCTCTCCCTGCCCCATGAGCTCTATCATACCTCGCCTTAAAACTATGTATGGTTCCCGCCTCCACTACGTCACTTTCTAGGCTATTCTACGGCCTGACTACTCTATGACTGAAGAAATACTTCCTAACATCCCTTTGATTCATCTGAGTCTTCAACTTCCAATTGTGACCTCTTGTGTCTGTGTCCCTTCTCTGGAACATCCCGTCTTTGTCCACCTTGTCTATTCCGCGTAGTATTTTATATGTCGTTATCATGTCTCCCCTGACCCTCCTGTCCTCCAGTGTCGTCAGGCCGATTTCCCTCAACCTTTCTTCGTAGGACAGTCCCCGTTGCTCTGGGACTAGTCTTGTTGCAAACCTTTGCACTTTCTCTAATTTCTTGACGTGCTTGACTAGGTGTGGATTCCAAACTGGTGCTGCATACTCCAGTATGGGCCTGACGTAAATGGTATACAGAGTCTTAAACGAATCCTTACTGAGGTATCGGAACGCTATCCGTAGGTTTGCCAGGCGCCCGTATACTGCAGCAGTTATCTGATTGATGTGCGCCTCAGGAGATATGCTCGGTGTTATACTCACCCCTAGATCTTTTTCCTTGAGTGAGGTTTGCAGTCTTTGGCCATCTAAACTATATTGTGTCTGCGGTCTTCTTTGCCCTTCCCCAATCTTCATGACTTTGCATTTGGCAGGGTTAAATTCAAGAAGCCAGTTGCTGGACCAGGCTTGTAGCCTGTCCAGGTCTCTTTGTAGTCCTGCCTGATCCTCATCCGATTTGATTCTTCTCATTAACTTCGCATCATCTGCAAACAAGGACACTTCTGAGTCTATCCCTTCCGTTATGTCGTTCACATATACAAAGAACAGCACAGGTCCTAGGACTGACCCCTGTGGAACCCCGCTTGTCACAGGCGCCCACTCTGACACCTCGTCGCGTACCATGACTCGTTGTTTCCTCCCTGTCAGGTATTCTCTGATCCATTGCAGTGCCTTTCCTGTTATGTGTGCCTGATCCTCTAGCTTTTGCAGTAACCTCTTGTGAGGAACTGTGTCGAAGGCCTTCTTGCAGTCCAAAAATATGCAGTCGATCCACCCCTCTCTCTCTTGTCTTACTTCTGTCACCTTGTCATAAAACTCTAGTAGGTTTGTGACACAGGATTTTCCTTCCCTGAAACCGTGCTGGTTGTCAATTATACACTTGTTTCTTTCCAGGTACCCCACCACTCTCCTCCTGATGTATGTGTGTGTGTGTGTGTGTGTGTGTGTGTGTGTGTGTGTGTGTGTGTGTGTGTGTGTGTGTGTGTGCGAGGGTATGTATGTGTGTGTGTGTGTGTGTGCGAGGGTGTGTGTTTGAGAGGGAGTGTGTTTGCGAGGGTGTGTGTGGGTGTGTGTGTGTGTGTGTGTGTGTGTGTGTGTGTGTGTGTGTGTGTGTGTGTGTGTGTGTGTGTGTGTGTGTGTGTGTGAGTGTGTGTGTGTGTGTGTGTGCGAGGGTGTGTGTGTGTGTGTGCGCGAGGGTGTGTGTGTGTGTGTGTGTGTGTGTGTGTGTGTGTGTGTGTGTGTGTGTGTGTGTGTGTGTGTGTGTGTGTGTGTGTGTGTGTGTGTGTGCGCGCGCGAGGGTGTGTGTGCGAGGGTTTGTGTATGTGTGTGTGTGTGTGTGTGTGTGTGTGTGTGTGTGTGTGTGTGTGTGTGTGTGTGTGTGTTTGTGTGTGTGTGTGTGTGTGTGTGTGTGTGTGTGTGTGTGTGTGTGTGTGTGTGTGTGTGTATACTCACCTAATTGTACTCACCTAATTGTGGTTGCAGGGGTCGAGACTCAGCTCCTGGCCCCGCCTCTTCACTGATCACTACTAGGTCCTCTCCCTCTCTGCTTCCTGAGCTTTGTCATACCTCTTCTTAAAACTATGTATGGTTCCTGCCTCCACTACTTCACTTGCTAGGCTGTGTGTGTGTGTGTGTGTGTGTGTGTGTGTGTGTGTGTGTGTGTGTGTGTGTGTGTGTGTGTGTGTAAGTATTTATCAGAATATCTCTGAAAAACTAATAATTGTCTTTGTAAGTCAAATGTGTCTTGTACACCATATTTATGTGGATAAATGGGCATATGTAATAACTAATTAAGACACTAGCTAAGTTTCGCTCACCAGGAATCTTATCATGACAATACGAACAACACAATATAATGCATGTTCATAGAGGGTCTATTATTATTATCCCCAGTAGGGATTACAGTGCTAGTCACGGCATTATGCCGTGACGAAAATTGAAGGCCTGCCATACAGGGGGTCACTTTTCGCCAGTGCATTATGCCGGGTAGCAGCCGTTAGCATGACGTTACGGCCTGCCGCCACACTCCACAGTGACTCTCAGTGCTCACGTGGCTGTCATTGTGAGGTTGCACTTTTGTCTCTCATCCACCCTATCTTTTGTCCGGTGTTCCCTTTGGTTTTGGGGCTATACATGTTTGATTATGAGTAAAAATAAGTCTAACACCTGAAACTATAGTTCAAATCATAGGGCTTCACAAAGCTGGGCACCAGACGAAAGAAATAGTGGAGAATGTTGGTGTATGTGAGCGTTCAGTGAGGGACTGGGTTCAGCGTTTCAAGGCTGGTGGCGGTGTTGAGTTACCGTCTGCCAAACCTCGGCCTGGCCCCTCGAAGAAGACATCTGTTCGTACCTTAACTGTGTTAAAGAAGCAGTTAGAGAGTACACCTAAGATAACTGCTAGAGAATTGAAAGATAAGAACCCACATCTTCTCTCAGAGGTGTCTGTAAGAACTGTTAACAGACGTGTGTCGGAACTGGGCTATAGTAGCCACCGCCAGGTTAAGAAACCGATCCTATCCAAGCCACAGAAGAAACTTAGGCTGGATTATGCAAAGAAATATCTTCACTGGAATCCTCAACAGTGGTCTGAAGTACTTTGGAGTGATGAAGCAACCTTCAGCCTCACCTGTAACCGTGGGGGGACATGTGTACCGGCCCAGAGGTAGTGACCCGCTAGATCCACGCTACACCTGTGAGACCACCCAACACCCATACTTGCTCAAGGTTTGGGGGTGTTTCAGCGCACAGTGTTGGTGAGCTCATTGAGCTTCCCAAAAACCAGTATATGAACCAGTATAATTATCTGGAGTTAATGTGTGACAATTTAGCTGAGGTGTTTGACAAGTGTGGGGCTACGGTTTTTACGCAGGACAGTGCACCGTGTCATACCGTGGCTTAAGGACTGTGAAATGAGGTTCCTTAATGACCGGCCAGGCAATTCCCCAGATCTAAACCTTATTGAGAAACTCTGGTCAATAGTGCAATGAAGTTTACTGGGCAAGGATATCAGTTCTATCCCACGGCTGGAGGCTGCTTTGCATGAGGAATGGAATAATATACCACCCCAAACCCTCAAGAATTTATGTAAGCCTTCCTACATGGCTGTGGGACGCGATTATTAAGCATAAAGGACGCAGCACCAAGTATTAAAGCCTCAGAAAGTGTGCAAATATATATATTATAATCTTTCATGGTATGTGTTTGTGTTTGTGTTTTGGTACGTGTGGGGGAGGGAGGGGCGGCATAATGCCGTGAATAGCACTGTATACAGCGCCTGTGGGGGATGGAAGGCATTTAGGCTCAATTCAGGGAACTGGAGCACAGATCCAATTCCCCATATCAAGTATCAAGGAATCTCTCTTGAGGGGATAAAGGCTTTGAAGGGAGTACAGCGAGGTACCCAATTACCTAACATATTACGTATCTGTATTCTAACCAATAATTAATCATATCAATCTGAGTTGGTGTTAGAATGATCTTCCCCGCCGACCAGCCTCAGATCTGTTCTTAGCAACACTACACAAGCGTGAAAATACTCACCGTTCCTGCTGCGCCAGTAGAGCTTGGGCATAGTGGTTAGAACATACTGGTGCTCGTTCGGCTGGTGCTGTTGCTAGCTAGGTGGTGTTGGAAGAGAGACAGCCTCATGCGTCTTCTACTGGCTCTTGCGTTAGACCCTCACATATGTGGTGAGCTTCGACGTGTGAGTCCTCTCATGCTGGTTCCTCTTTGTGGCTCTGGTTGGCTCCTCACCCTCCTTGAGCGACTGAGGCTCTCTTCCGCAGTGAAAACCAGTCACTGGTAGAATTTTTAACCCACTTTCGAAATGTTGAACATGTCTCTCTTTGACTCGCAGCCTGAGAGCTTTGTGATCAACGAGTTTCCTCGCATTGAACTGGAATGTGTTTTCAAAGTATAATTTTCTGTCAACGTTTGAGGAATTAGTTCTGTCAGTTTTGACGATGGAACTTGAAATGTGGCGCGTCACTTCTTAATTTCACTGTGTATGTTTCAAACTGACATGCCTAACATATTACACCAGATAAATAAGTGTATAATTTGAGCCAATAGTTGAATTTTTTATCAATCTAATACAGAAAATTTAAGTTATGAATTATATATTGTGAAAAAAATAGACAATTTGCAGAAAGGAACTTCACTGAGACGTTTCACCTGTGGAACAGGCTTTTCGCATGCGAAACGTCTCTAAGTTAGGCTCTACAAATTTTGCATTTCTTTTCCACTAATCGGCATTGTGCCACTTGGCTATACAGTATGTAAAGGGAGTGGAAGGTCAGGTGCTGCATATGTAGGTGGAGCTACATGATGGTTGTGTCTGTGTTGGGCAGGATGAACCTGTGTGTGGGATAAGAAGTACTATGTATACTGGCAGTTCCAGTTACCAAGAAAGAGTAAACTTGTTAGATAATGATAATGACAAGAGAAGTAGTGGATAGACAAAATGAAAAGCGAGAATATACAAACGACAAACGCTTTTAGCATGTATTGTTCAATTAATCGTAGTGCTAGATACCAGATAAACGAGCGGAGAATGGTTGGACGTGCAGGAAACGATATTGTTGCTAAAATTCAAACGTGGTTTAATTTGAAGAATGACGATGTGCTGATATATACAACGGGTAGCGGGTGGTGTGGCGCTTAATATATGTAAAAAAATTAACTTGGTATATGAAAACAAATATAAAGGCTGAAGGAACAGACACATTCTAGGTGGAATTTCCAGGACATGAAAAGTGGATATTAGGTGTGTTATATACACCCACAAACTTATAAAGCAGCCAGTGTAGATTACTTGGGACGAAATTGTCAAGATTTTAACCTCGGTCAACCACAGATGCTATCTGTAGCTGACAACAGCTGTGTCAGCCACAACACCTGTGTCTGCCACAACACCTGTGTCAGCTACACCTGTGTCAGCCATAACACCTGTGTCAGCTACAACACTTGCTCAAACTGGGCCACCTGCCTACCACAACCACTGCTGGATCACCGGAATATTTAACTCCCCCTCCCCACCTCTCAAAGAAAGCAGGACACTAAAGTTAGGCACATTTTTTTATACCTCGAGTTTTATCACGTAAACTAACCCAATCTTCCCAAAATTTAGGTAATATAAAAAAGTTTAATTCCCCTAAATTTTCTAAGAATTTATATATCTAAATTTTTCATTTATCAAAATTAGATACATCAGTAGTGTGCTGTTACCTTGATCTATATGACAGTTAAGCAGTGGGAACAAAAGCTATGTTTCCCTGTCATATTCCATCACACAGGATGGGGCTGTTACAAGGTGTTGAAATATGTTAACCTGACCTGGAAGACTTAATAAGACAATGAGGTTTAGTAGTGTGCCTAAGTACCGACCGTATTGGTGGTATCGTCTAATTTTGATGGTATCAGTATCAACCTAAAAATTAAGTATCGGTATCGGCAAATATTTAACTCACCACAACACCCAACATAGCCAAAATTCACTTCGGCTCAAGGCTATTTGCAGCAATGATACAATAAATATGTCAATGTTAATTGGCACGAAAAACACGTTCAAGCTTCTCTATTTACCTAGGTCTGAGAATGCAATAATTTACAGGAAGGAACATTTGAATCATAGTCATTTACAAGTGAACGTGTAATAATGATTTACAGGAAGGAACGTATGAATCGTTGTCATTTAGAGGGCGAGAAGCATTCACTTGGTGCGTGTATCCAGTGTTAATCAATACTTTATAATCAATAGCTGCTAAAAATTCCTGACACTGTTGAATATTTGTTCATGACATTTTGCTGGCACTGTAGCACCATGCGAAGATTGAACATTAAGAACTATATATCGCTAGTGAGACGACAATGAGGATACAGTAGTACATGTTAGTAACAGCAGTAGGAGCTGATGCAGTAGTATTAGTAACAGCAGTAGAAGCTGCAGTGACATCATTAACAGCAGCTACAGTACTACCAGCATGAGGGACCAGTGCCACATTGGCACATGTAATAAAATATGTATTAAGGACATGATACAGTTCACCAGCAGTGTTACCACATACCTGACACTCACACTCACATTCTCATTCTCATTCTCATTCTCTCTCTCTCTCGTATTTCGGTCACACACTGCAACCTCTACTCCAATTAAGAGCCTGCACTAGTTGATGAATTGCCGTTCGTGCATTTCAGAGTAATCAAAAAATGTCAAACATTTTTAACATTTGTTATTCATACGCGCATTTTACAAGGCGCAGGGCGGGGCGTATGGTAAAATACGAAGCTTGCATTTTCTCATGAACGGTAAAAAAGAAAAAAGTTGGAGGATCCCCTACACACTGACACCTTCCTCAACAAACTGAAGAGTATAAAATACAAGAGATGAAGTTTGCATATAAAGTCAGGTCAAAGTTCTTAACCGGAACAGAAACAACTGACCTCCCAGAAACTCTAGTGATATCATCGGATTTTTACTCTCTTTGTGAAGTGTTGCAACTGGGTTGTGATACAATCATAGCTCACTAGCGGATTTCTTTCTGGAAAATCACTTACGTTCAGGAGATGTTATAACCGTACGATCGGTTTTTCTGTACATCTTGCGGTACCACCAGACCCTCTACAACCTGTTTAGTTACTCTAGTTAAATTCCTTGCAAGGATCAGTCTTACATATGACTAACAGGAAGAAATCCGATCGGTGAAGTAAATAAGCACAAAAGATGTGCTTAATAAAGTTCAATGATAAAGCGTTGCATTTGTTGCATTTTTATATATTTTTTATACCGTTATTTTATACCACTTCTCTCCAAACAAAAGAGCTATTAGATATACTCAAGATCGTTAAGCAATTTTCCAACATGTCGGCTCTGGATATGGTTGCAATGCTGCTTAATTTTAAAATATCACAAAACCAGCAGAATTACCTTTGCTCTGAGGTCACTTGTTTCTAACCCAGACTTTAGTCATGTGATCTATCCTTATATACAAGTTTTATCACGTCTAAATTTTCCACTTACTGAAGAGGGCTTGGTGTAACGCCAAAAAAACAAGAGTACTAGTATTATTTCCTGTGTTGTCTCCCCCTTACAAGTTCTTGTGTTGAGAGAGAAAGAGAGAGAGAGAGAGAGAGAGAGAGAGAGAGAGAGAGAGAGAGAGAGAGAGAGAGAGAGAGAGAGAGAGAGAGAGAGAGAGAGAGAGAGAGAGAGTGTCGACGAGTGTGTCTGGCATTTAGGCCACCTTGTGTTATCAAGTGTGATCGATGGTCTTTTAAATATTCAGGTGTTGAGTTAATGTAAGTGTTGGTTATCAGGACCCGAGAACAGTGTTGGTTATCAGGACCTGAGAACAGTGTTGGTTATCAGGACCTGAGGCAGTGTTGGTTATCAGGACCTGAGGACATTGTTGGTTATCAGGACTTGAGGACATTGTTGGTTATCAGGACCTGAGGACAGTGTTGGTTATCAGGACCTGAGAACAGTGTTGGTTATCAGGACCTGAGGACAGTGTTGGTTATCAGGACCTGAGGACATTGTTGGTTATCAGGACCTGAGGACATTGTTGGTTATCAGGACCTGAGGACATTGTTGGTTATCAGGACCTGAGGACATTGTTGGTTATCAGGACCTGAGGCAGTGTTGGTTATCAGGACCTGAGGCAGTGTTGGTTATCAGGACCTGAGGCAGTGTTGGTTATCAGGACCTGAGGACATTGTTGGTTATCAGGACCTGAGGACATTGTTGGTTATCAGGACCTGAGGCAGTGTTGGTTATCAGGACCTGAGGCAGTGTTGGTTATCAGGACCTGAGGACATTGTTAGTTATCAGGACCCGAGAACAGTGTTGGTTATCAGGACCTGAGGACAGTGTTGGTTATCAGGACCTGAGGACAGTGTTGGTTATCAGGACCTGAGGACATTGTTAGTTATCAGGACCCGAGAACAGTGTTGGTTATCAGGACCTGAGGACAGTGTTGGTTATCAGGACCTGAGGACAGTGTTGGTTATCAGGACCTGAGGCAGTGTTGGTTATCAGGACCTGAGGCAGTGTTGGTTATCAGGACCTGAGGACATTGTTGGTTATCAGGACCTGAGGCAGTGTTGGTTATCAGGACCTGAGGACAGTGTTGGTTATCAGGACCTGAGGACATTGTTGGTTATCAGGACCTGAGGACATTGTTGGTTATCAGGACCTGAGGACAGTGTTGGTTATCAGGACCTGAGGACAGTGTTGGTTATCAGGACCTGAGGACAGTGTTGGTTATCAGAATCTGAGAACAGTGTTGGTTATCAGGACCTGAGGACAGTGTTGGTTATCAGAATCTGAGAACAGTGTTGGTTATCAGGACCTGAGGACATTGTTGGTTATCAGGACCTGAGGACATTGTTGGTTATCAGGACCTGAGGACAGTGTTGGTTATCAGGACCTGAGGACAGTGTTGGTTATCAGGACCTGAGGACAGTGTTGGTTATCAGGACCTGAGGACAGTGTTGGCTATCAGAATCTGAGAAGTGTTGGTTATCAGGACCTGAGGACAGTGTTGGTTATCAGGACCTGAGGACAGTGTTGGTTATCAGGACCTGAGAACAGTGTTGGTTATCAGAATCTGAGAACAGTGTTGGTTATCAGGACCTGAGGACAGTGTTGGTTATCAGGACCTGAGGACAGAGTTGGCTATCAGAATCTGAGGACAGTGTTGGTTATCAGGACCTGAGGACAGTGTTGGCTCTCAGAATCTGAGGACAGTGTTGGTTATCAGGACCTGAGGACAGTGTTGGTTATCAGGACCTGAGAACAGTGTTGGTTATCAGGACCTGAGGACAGTGTTGGCTATCAGAATCTGAGAACAGTGTTGGTTATCAGGACCTGAGGACAGTGTTGGTTATCATGACCTGAGGACAGTGTTGGTTATCAGGACCTGAGGACAGTGTTGGCTATCAGAATCTGAGAACAGTGTTGGTTATCAGGACCTGAGGACAGTGTTGGTTATCAGGACCTGAGGACAGTGTTGGTTATCAGGACCTGAGGACAGTGTTGGTTATCAGGACCTGAGGACAGTGTTGGTTATCAGGACCTGAGAACAGTGTTGGTTATCAGAATCTGAGAACAGTGTTGGTTATCAGGACCTGAGGACAGTGTTGGTTATCAGGACCTGAGGACAGAGTTGGCTATCAGAATCTGAGGACAGTGTTGGTTATCAGGACCTGAGGACAGTGTTGGTTATCAGGACCTGAGGACAGTGTTGGTTATCAGGACCTGAGGACAGTGTTGGTTATCAGGACCTGAGGACAGTGTTGGTTATCAGGACCTGAGGACAGTGTTGGCTATCAGAATCTGAGAACAGTGTTGGTTATCAGGACCTGAGGACAGTGTTGGTTATCAGGACCTGAGGACAGTGTTGGTTATCAGGACCTGAGAACAGTGTTGGTTATCAGAATCTGAGAACAGTGTTGGTTATCAGGACCTGAGGACAGTGTTGGTTATCAGGACCTGAGGACAGTGTTGGCTATCAGAATCTGAGGACAGTGTTGGTTATCAGGACCTGAGGACAGTGTTGGCTATCAGAATCTGAGAACAGTGTTGGTTATCAGGACCTGAGAACAGTTTTGGTTATCAGGACCTAAAGCAGTGTTGGTTATCAGAACCCGAGAACAGTTTTGGTTATCAGGACCTGAGGCAGTGCTGGTTATCAGGACTTGAAGCAGTGTTGGTTATTAGGATCTGAGAAGTGATGGCTATCAGGACCTGAGAATAGTGTTGGTTATCAGGACCTGAGGCAGTGATGGTTATCAGGACATTAGGCAGTGTTGATTATCAGGACCTTAGGCAGTGTTGATTATCAGGACCTGAGGCAGTGTTGATTATCAGGACCCGAAGACACTATCCACACGCCTCTCCACCCACCTTCCACTATGACTAGCTTTCTACTCCTCAATCTATATACTGGCGGAGGTATTGATGATAATCTCATCACAGTAAAAATGTGGATTTCGTGTTGTAACAATCGACTGTGTCAGAGGCGAGGGAAGTGTCTAGTTAGTGGGTTTGGGATAAAACTGGTTTGTCTAGTTTTTTTGGATAAAACTGGATTCTTTAGTAGTGTACTAGGATGAAACTGGTGTGTCTAATAACCGGTTTGGGATGCAGTGGTTTATTAATTGAAAACTATTCGCGAATCTCTTACGTTAAAGAAGAAATGAATGCAGTATCCAAGAGAATTAAAAACAAGCGTTTCTGATATAAAAGACTGGAAGAAGCAATATGACTGATAAATTAAGAGAGAACAGCTCCAGAAAAAGCTTGCCAGGGCAAGATATTTATCTGAAAAACGGCTCATGGAGTATAATCCAAACAAATGTAGGCTAATGAGGATTACAAAGAAAGGAGGAGAAGAGACGGATTATATAGCCTAGGGAAAGGAAGGGGAAATGAGATGGGAGTCAACATCAGGTCAAACTTACCAAAAGTGCACATAAACTTGGTAGAATCAGCAGCACAACCGAGACTGGCGAATGACAGCATTTAGTAAACAAAAAAAAATTATTACACCATATACGACGAAAATTTGGCCCCGCCTGATCAAGCACGTGAAAAAGCAAGAAATATTTTAGACATGGCAAGACCTTGGTAGCCAGGACTCTCTAAAAACGGTTGAAAATATTGAAACGGCGGGGCCAGGCGTTGACTCGACCTTTGTATACACAACTAGGCGAGTATAAAAAAATTTGTAAATGGAACATAAACACAAAAGTAACTTTTTACACGTATCCCATTAAAATATATAATTGCAAAAATATAATTATCCTTTTCCTTTCTGTTCTTTATATTCTCTCTTGACATTTCTAATTATCGCATCGCTAAGTTTACCTGTGGGACGTGGCTTATCAGAATTGAGAAACATGCACTGTGGACGTGTCTTATCAGAATGGAGAAACGTGCCTTGTTATTGAAAGAAAATTTGAGATATACTGAATGGTAATGTGGAAAATACTGTATATATTTTCCAGAAATTCAGTATTTATATGTGTATAGATGGCCATACTGTATTTAATAATATTTATGTCATAGAAAACGGAGAGCCTGCGTCTGCGCAGACCAGACTCGCCATCTTGGTTTTGAATTTGTATTAGAACGTTGGTGTGATGGGTAGAAATTTTCGTGCTCTAGAGGTTAAAATTGTGTTGACACCTCTCAAATAGGAGGCGAAATTGGTGGATGTGCATTCCTGCATAACTTGAGATATCAGACGACTGGACAAGACAACTCCAGGAACCTCAGATAAGCTCTCTAGATTTGTAATTCTGGCCAGCATTATTTTCATAGATTTAGTTAGAGTGAGGTTTTCTGAGTATGATACACATTAATATCCAGTCAAATTGGTGAGTGATATTAAGATATATTTTCCTTCTGTTATGTAATTGTGTATATATATATATATATAACCATTTATTATTTTTAATATACAGCTCACAAATTTATATATTTACCAGCATTCCTGGTGTATGTATATTTCATTTAATTAATAGGTCCAGAGCAACTTGTGGATATGACAGTGGTAGGTATCGAAGGGGGACATTTTTTGCTACCTAAGTGTCCCAAATTCCTACTTGTCTAACTGATAAATAATATCAGTTCATTTACTGTTACGTATATAATTATACATCCAAGTAAATGCAATTTTCCACATTTAATAAATCAAAATACTTCTTACACATTAATTTTCAGACATACAAACACCACATCCCCAACTATATCCGAGTACAACTGAGTACAACTAGCAGAGTACAGCTAACAAAGTACAACAGAGGACAACTAACAGAGTACAATTAGCTGAGTACAAGTAACAGGGAACATACAGACATATGGACACCAAGAGAACAGATCTCTATCTGCAGCTACAAGTAGGTAATTAAACACACACAGTGCGATATGGCACAATAGTCAGAGCAATGTGTGTAAATAAGAACCCTGATTCATAAGCTAAACGAGTCCTGAAACAAAGGCTTTCTCTGCACCCGTGTTTTTTCTTCAATGGTCGAGATTTGCACACGTCTCCTTACGCCTGCTTCAGCTGGTCATCCAGCAGTAAGTAGGTACCCGTCTTATCCTAGTCGAGACTTGCACATAAGGATCCTTAAAACACCTGTTTCAGCTGGTTGTCCAGTAGTAAGTAGGTACCCGTCTCATCCTAGTCGAGACTTGCACACAAGGTTCCTTTAAGACACCTGGTTCAGCTGGTCGTCCAACAGTAAGTAGGTACCTGTTTATCATCGCGGTTACCCTTCCACAATCACACTCTTGACATCACGTTACCAATCACTCCAGCCATCCTGGCACCTCTTCCAAGCCACCTCACTTCATAAAATCTCTCGTATCATACATACTTGGAGAACACACGAGAGACATAATTTACATCTGTAAAATACTAGATTATCTATTTTCAATGAAATACAAAAACAAAAGATATACGTTGCAGAACAATGCAGCCAAAAAACCAGACATGTTCAAATACAACCAAAATAACGATATAAACTAAAGCTCGAATAGTCTGTAGTCCCAAAACCCAGCCAAGATGAATGATAGTGAAATAGGCGTGTCCACACCCGTAGAGTTTAAGGTGTGGGCAAGTCCTGCCCTTGCCCACCTTCCATGCCCAGAACACCACCTCCAAAATCCATTATAATCACTATGCCCTCTCAAATCCAGTACTCCCTTCCAAGCAGACAATACAGGAATATTTCACAAATTTTGTCAAATGTGTTTATACATTACAGTAATAAAAATTATATACATGTTAAGGAAATGCTCTTATTAGTTTGGCAGCCTATTGTTGTTATGAAGTAAAAGATAGTAAGCGAAAGTAAGACTACACAACTAGCTGCATAACCAGCGTATGATTCATCAATCCACCAACAACACCGCTAATGACCACCACCATCGTTCAGCGTCTCACTACCCTTGTTTATAATGCCAATGACTACACAAGCAGTGTAACACGAGGCAGCTGACCGTAAAAACTGAGATAAACGTCAACAAAGGGTTCCAGAAGAATCACCACTAAACTCTATAGAATGGGTACAACTATGAAGAAATTGATCCATCCATATAAATTATGCACTCAAGTTTAACATTTTTTCTTTCGTTATTAAGCTATGTTATATCTGTCTGTTTATCATCTTACATAACATTACATCCGGGAGAATAACAAGGTTGCGTGTTATCACATGATAACATCAAAACACTTTTGTTAATGGTGTAGCTTGAAGCGTGTCTCTACAAACTAATCAACACAGCAACGTGAAATTTCTAAAACTTTGTTTACAATTAACATCACTAAGTTGTTTTATTTTCTGTTTTTTTTTCCAGCGTTATCGTCAACATTGTCTCGCTGACGAAGGCTGGAAGACACTAACATCACGAGGGTAGGTGTATGAGAAGCGAGAGCAGCAAACACAATACAACACACTTGTGTTCCCACACACTCACATACTTCACCTAGCAGCCATTAGTCTGACGTCACACACCTGCTGCCAGGATCTTCAAGATTTATTTAAAAATCCCACTTCAACCATCCCCGAAACTTATTAATTTTCAACATCAACGTTGGCACACTTAAACAACATAGATTCTGCAGAACAATAACATGATGGTAAGTGTCTACACAACAGCAACTATGAAAGATAAAACATATTAGTGGTGCCATAGTTGGCAACTGCCTAGTTGTCAGGGGCCACACGTAAACATGTGCCTCTCAGAGCAACCAAATACATCCAAATTTTCCAGTATAATTCATTTGCCTTTCTTAAACCGTGTCAAGAAATAAAGTGAACATTATAATTCGATGAGGGTGGAAGAGGGAAGGCAACATTAATGTATTAAATGAAAGGATTCAGTTGTAGTAGTTACAATTATCTGGAGGGTTAGGAAATATCAGGTAGGTTAATTAAAGTTATTGACCTTGGCCTGCTTCATTACGTAAGGAAACCACTTCATATGTTTCACGTACACACGCACACACATACACACACACACACATACATACACACACACACATACACACACACATACATACACATACATACACACACACACACACACACACACACACACGCACACGCACGCACGCGCACGCACACACGCACGCATGCACGCACGCACGCACCCCATCCCCCCACACACAAGTGAATGACATGACGGAAAGGCTAGATTCAGAGGCGTCCCTGTTTGCAGACGATGTGAAGGTAATAATGCGGAGATTTCAAGTGGATGAGGATCAGACAGAACTACAAAGGGATCTGGACAGGCTGCAAGCCTGGTCAAACAACTGGCCCCTGGAGTTTAACCCCCACCAAGTGCAAAGTCATGAAGACTGGGGAAGACCGCAGACAGAGTACAGGCTAGCGGGGGCCATAGATTGCAAACTTTTCTCAAGAAAAAAGATCTTGGAGTGAGTATAATACCAAGTACATCTGAGGTGCACATCAGCTAAATAAGTGCTGCAACACATGGGCGCCTGACAAACTTAAGAACAGCGTTTCGACACCTTAGCAAGGAATCGTTTAAGACTGTATACCGTGTACGTCAGGCCCATATTGGAGTATACAGCACCAGTATGGAACCAACACTTGGTCAAGCACGTCAAGAAATTAGAGAAAGTGCAAAGGTCTGCAATAAGACTAGTCCTGGAGTTAAAGGGGTATGTCCTACGAGGAGAGGTTAATAGAAATCGGCCTGAAGACACTGGAGGAGAGAAGGGATAGGGAAGACATGATAAGGACATACAAATTACTGAGAGGAACTGACAAGATGGACATGGACAAAATATTTCAGGGATGGGACACAGCAACAAGGGGTCACAACTGGAAACGGAAGACTCAAATGAGTCACAGGGATGTCAGGAAGTTTTTCTTTAGCCACAGAGTTGTAAGGAAGTGGAATAATCTGGAGAGTGATGTAGTGGAGGGAGAAACCATACATAGCTTTAAGAAGTTATACGATAAAGCTCATGGAGCAGGGAGAGTGGATCTAGTAGCGACCAGGCCAGGAGGGGGGCCAGGAGCTATGACCCGACCCCTGCAACCACAAATAGATAAGTACACACATGCATACACACACACGCATGTGTGTGTGTGTGTGTGTGTCCTAACATACTTGTTTCTGCTCCTGGCTCCGTCTCTTAACTACTATCGATCAGCTTTACTGTGTTGTCCTCAAGGTTCCGATCATACCTACTCTTGAAACTGTGTATGTTATTTGCCTCTACCACTTACGAGCACTAGTGATTTTATGGACAGGGGAGATGGTGATAGGCTTGATCTTATGTACACGGAAATCTTACACATATGGATCTTACATACATGAGTGATCTTACCCCCATAGATCTTACATAGGTGATCTTACACACATGGTTCTTACACAGGTGAGTTTACAGGCATGGGAGTTTCTTAATAATTACAAGTGAATAAGCTAATGCCGAGGTAATTTTAACGTCGGATGAAAATTTATGAAGGGCTGCACTATACTCTCACGAGGGGGAGTGAAGGGGGCGGGGAGAGGGGGAGTGTTTAAGGGGAGTTGGAATTGAGGGAAGGGGTTATGGCAAGGTTGAAGGAAGGGCAGAGGTAACTTCAGTCTCATATTTAAAGTATTTGTTTTTATCTCACACGTGATTCATCCAGCGTCCAACTGAATTACGATCACCACCATTATCATTATATCATCATTATGATGTATATTCATTACTGTTGTTAACAATTTTCAGTTCCCTTATCTTTGTTCACCATCACCTTTATTTTTTTAGCTTAACCCTCGCATTACTTTAGTTCACCCTGACATTACTTACCTTAGTTCACCCTCACATTAGTTTACCCCTTACATTCAACACTCTACCTTTACATTCATTTATGAAGGTTATGCAGAAGACTATATGAAAGAAAACAAGGGGGCTACTAAATTGCTTAGAAATGAGCATCTGTCACAACAAAGGAAACATAATTTACAGCAAGAGACTGCTGATATAAAGCAGAAACTACAACATTCATACCAGGAAAACTGCCAAAAATATTTAATAAATATTTTTGCTCACCAACCACTCGCATGAGATTCATACACCGAGGACGAGAGAAACGAGTGAAATCATAAAAGTACAGGATGAATCAATTCTCAAGAATTTACTTCATGACAGGAGAGTTGATCCTATTTTTTCCTTATCTCTGTCCACCCTACAAATCACATGTAAGAAAAAAGGAAAATTCTCCCAGAATTCGAAAAGGACGTTAAAAAAAATATGCCCAAGCATGCAGCACCAGGGAATGATTTATGTATATAATACCACGTCTTTCTTTCCTCTGCTCCAGAGAGTACATAACTGTATGCATGAATAGAAGATCTTTGTATCTGCTCCGCTCTGATATATTTCCTGCCTTAAATGGAGTAATCAACGCTGAGCAGTAATCTATGTAAGACAGCACAAGTAATTTTATTAGTGTCAGCACTGACAATATTTATCGCTTTTTGAAAGTTCTTATTATCCGCCAAGTTATTGTTCTAGCATTCACAGCATTTACCTTATTGTGCTCTCTAAATGATAAGTCAACCGCAATTAATACACTCAGGTCTTTCACAGGTTTCTTTTGAGTTCTTCATTCTTTCCGTATATAAGCAATTTAAATTTGTCATCATTGTACAGCATGACATTTTTTACTGCCCTCTGGAAAACTGTTTACGTCCTCTCGCATTTTATCGTGTCTTTTAAAGAGGTTTTCATGCATTTTCTTGTGTCGTCAATAAATGATGATACGAAGCTATAATTAGTGTTATCATCATGATGTGCGACTGTCACAAACTTATTTCTTAACCATATTTATGGTCGTCATATCAATGGCAACAACAGCAATATTACATTACTAACAGTAGCAGCATTATCGTGTAACTGGTAGCAGCAACATTATCGTGTCACTGGCAGCAGAAAGCAACGTTATTGTGTCACTGGCAGCGTAGCAGCATTGTCGTGTAACTGGCAGGAGCAGCAACGTTATCGTGTCACTGACAGCAACAGCAACTTTATCGTGTCAATGGCATCAGTGGCAACATTATTGTGTCACTGGCAGCAGCAGCGACGTTATCCTGTCACTGGCAGCAGCTGCAACACTATCTTGTCACTGGTAGCAGAAGCAACGTGTCACTGGCAGCAATAACATTATCGTGTCACTGGCAGCAGTGGCAACATTATCGTTTCATTGGCAGTACCAGCACTGTTATCGTGTCATTGGCAGCACCAGCAACATTATCGTGTCACTGGCAGAAATAACATCATTATCTCATCACCGGTAACATTACTATTGTGGAAAATATTGTGTATTTTCCGAAATTATAGTGTATTTTAGCATGCAAGTTAATGAAATACATTGTTGTTGGTTAAAATTAATTTGGGAATTAAAAAGGGAACCAGCAGGCTCGTAGTGTTTCCCGTAGCTCTGGAGGATAAATGTGGTTTAAGCCTCTCAAGTAGGAGCAAGAAGAATTGGAGTTACAGTCCTGCAGAATGTGAGAAACCAACGACTTGGCAGGACTTAGAAATTATATGTTAAAAGGGGATAATAAGGAGCCGTCAACACCCACAGCTAAGTATACTGCACTTTATATGTTTGTGGAAAATTGCATTTATCTGAATGTAACTAATTATGTACATAACAGTAAATGATAACAAAGATAATTATTATTTATCAATGTTACATAGACAAGTAGGAATTTGGGATACCTAGGTCGCAAAAAATGTCCCCCTTAGATACCTACCACTGTCATAACCACAAGTTGCTCTGGACCTATTAATTAAATGAAATATACATACACCAGGAATACTGGTAAATATATAAATTTGTGGACTGCATATTAAAAATAATAAATGGTTATATATATATACACAATTACATAACATAAGGAAAATATATCTTAATATCACTCACCAATTTGACTGGATATTAATGTGTATCATACTCAAAAAACCTCACTCTAACTAAATCTATGAAAATAATGCTGGCCAGAATTACACACAAATCTAGAGAGCTTATCTGAGGCTCCTGGAGCTGTCTTGTCCAGTCGTCTGATATCTCAAGTTATGCAGGAAAGCACATCCAACAATTTTGCCTCCTATTAGAGAGGTGTCAACACAATTTTAACCTCTAGAGCACGAAAAATTCTTCCCATTACACCAACGTTTGTACATAATTCAAAACCAAGATGGTGAGTTTCTTCTTTTTTTCGATAACATACTTCTTTTAAAAATACAATATAGGGCATCTATTTACCTATAAATTACCGTATTTCCGGAAAATATATACAGTATTTTTTACACTGCAGCTGGGCGGAGTTCGTTGCTAAACGACTCAAATTGCTCATTTAGCAATGGTGGAGGACCTGGGTACATATAGGATCTGGCATCCACACGGCGACATATTACACTTTGCCGTCCTTGTGGAATCCAGAAAGTTTCCCCTAATACAATTTAAGGTATCTTGTACCCCACCATGCATTACATTTTTATGGGCATTTAGAACAATTAAATTTGTTAGATGATGAGTTTTGGGCAGTAAGATAGGGTGTTTAGCATAATCACCCAATTCAGCATTTTGTAACCTACCTCTGCACCTAATTACATTGTTCTCTAAATACAGCCCCAATTTCTCTATTATAGAACTTTTCACAATTTTTCTTTCCATCATCAATTTAATCTCATTTCCATAGATTTCCTCCTGTACCCTCTTTATCCAATATTCAAGAGGATGTGAAAACTTAAATGAAATTCATTTTGTTTAGAAATTTAAACACCAACTTAGTTACATTGATTAGTTTGGGTAAAGAAGAATACCTATTTACATCAATGGCTAAGGGAGGACAAACTATTGGAGCGGTAGTCACAGTAATTTCAACAAGAGCAATATACACCTTTTGTACAGGCCAATTAGCTTTATTTACCAACCAACTCGGTCCTTTAAACCATGATACAGCATTTACAAATTTAGCATAAGGTGAACCTCGAGACAAGAAATCAGCTGGATTCTCCTCACCAGGTATATGATTAAATGTTAACACATGCTGACCCAAACTATTATACTTCTCTTACATGTGATTAATTTCAGTGACTGTTTTGTACGTACACAATTTTACTGTTTCCATTACGAATCCATTGTAAGGAGACCTCATTATCAGACCAAATTACAGTGTCGCTAATATTTATCTCCTGCAACTTATTTCTTATATGATTAGCTAATTTGACACCTACATAAATGGCTGTTAATTCCAACTGAGGTAAGGTACGTGATTTAACTGGAGACACTTTAGCCTTAGACATAACAAGAGAAATAACACTATTACATTGAAGATAAGCAACTGCTCCATATGCCAATTTTGAAGCATCACAAAAAATGTGGAGTACATTTTTCCCATTTGGATTGGCCACCTGGCGTGGGAACTCCAACATTGGAATTTTTTCATAATCACCAATTAATTCATCCCACCTGTTAATGAATTCCTCAGGTAGAATTTCATCCCAAGCACATTTAAGTTTCCATGCTTCCTGAATTAATAATTTCCCTCTTATAGTAAGGGGTGACACTAAACCTAGTGGATCAAAACATTTGGAAACTTCAGCAAGCAAAACTCTCTTAGTTAATTTACTGGGCATACTGTAATTATTAGGTTTTAACATTAACAAATCTCTCTCAGTATCCCAATTTAAACCCAATACATTACTACATTTTGGCACTTCATCTCCAGGGTAATCTTTACTTATTTTGTCCTTCAATTTGGACGAATTACTATTCCATTCTCTCAGAGGCATATTTGCACTTTGCATTATTTTATTAGCCTCTCCATAAGTTATTAACAGTTCCTCTTCAGTTGATGTCACACCCAGGAAATTGTCCACATAAAATTGTTTGCTCATTACTTTACTCAATGGACTTCCCGTACATTTAAGGTGTGCATTTATCGTCACTTGAATTAGAAACGGACTGGATGTAGCACCAAATAATATGCTCCTAAAGCGAAAGGTTTTCAGAGGGCTAAGTGGGTCAATAGGATTCTCAGGCCATAAGAAGTGGGTACAATCCCGGTCAGCCTCTTGTAAACCCACTCTTAGGAAAGCTTTACTTATGTCAGCCGTAAAGGCATAATTCTTTACTCTGAAATTTAATAAGATATCTCCTAATTTTTCCGTCAACGACGGACCTGTCATCAAACAGTCATTTAAACTAGGTACATTTTTGTTACTCTTGGCACTACAATTAAACACAATTCTCAGAGGAGTGGTCTTAGAATCCTTCTTCACTCCGTGATGTGGCAAATAGTGACCATAAATTTTGGCTTGCTCAGGAGGTGCCTCTTCTATAAATTTATTAATTAATTGTTCAGCAATTATATCATTATAGGCAGTTAACAATTCTGGTGTCTTACTCAGTTCGCGGAGCTGAGCCTTTAACTGTCCATATGCCATTCTGTAATTAGTGGGCAATTCTGGATGGTTCAGTCTCCACGGAAGTTGTACCCAGTATTCTCCAGATTCAAATTTTACATCTCTCAGGTATTGATCCTGAGTAAAAGAATCATCTGGACTTCCCTCATTTACATTTATTCCAATGCTGTCTAATTCCCACAATTTATGCACTGGCTCAACACCATCCTCTATAGAAGAATTATACTGGGGTACGATTTCATGAGTAAGACACACAGTTATGGTATTTGTAGTTTCCTCTAGTCATGAATTATTATTACGAGGAATCCTACCATACATTACATGGCCTCCTGCAGTCTTCAAAAGGGTGACACCATATTTCTTAACCATACCCTTTACAAAGGAGGCATAATAGTCACTACCTATCAAAATATTTATTGGGCCTACAGAATCATCACTTACACCAGAAGGTGCTAAATTGACATTATGTGAAAGTCTTTCTGTAGCTTTACTAAGCCCTACTGTAGATATTTTCTCTGGAAGTCTATCTACAATTACTGCATTAACACGTTTTTTCTCATTGCCCAACCTGACAGTTACATAAACAGTGTCATACAATTGAGCCCTTTTATCCGAGAGAAAACCAGATAATTTTAAAGTTGTGGGATCTCCCATCTGTACTTTCATACCATCAAGACATTTACGTTTTATGAAAGTACGCTGGGATCCCTGGTCCAATAATGCAGTTACATTTTTTGATTTATGGCTTTTATCATCAATTTTTACCTGTAACACAGGTAAGGCTACTTCAGCAAAACCATCATTATTAACATTAGCAGCAATTTTTACATTAGCTACTGTTGTGTCAGGATTGTCAACATTATCATTATTATCAACATTATCATATAGACCTTTACACATGACTATATGGTGTCTTCCTTTGTGACATTGATAACAGAAGCTTAATTTGGCATAACAATCCTTTACATTGTGATTACCTAAACACCTGATACATCTGTCAAGTTCCTCCAATCTTTCAACTTTATCATTCCATGAATTGTATGCATTGCAATTCTTAGAAAAATGAGTACCCTTGCAGAAGAGACAATCTCTCCTTTCTTTGATTGTTTTCTTATTAACTGGGCTACTCTTAGGAGGGTACTTATTCTTCTTACCTTGTGGAGAATCATTATTTCTGATTCCTGCTACTTGATATGCACCTATGCAACTCTTTTTAGGAAATGAATTTTGATTATTAACGTTGGGATAATTTTTCCCTTTGTGAGACTTGACAGATACCTCAGAGTTATTATGTGTTGCATCTTTAAAATGAGTTAGTTGGCTGGTCTGCAACTGAACAATTAATTCTTGTAGACCTAGTCTTATTTCCTCCAGTCCAAAATAACCCTTGTGATATTTGTTTGAGAGCCATTCAAGTGTTTTACGGCATAATTTATTCTGTACCATGGCACTCAATAACCAGTCTGATTCCTTCAGATTATATTTATTACTTAAAGTTTTGAGAGTGCTCTCCAGTTTAATTCTAAACTGCTGTAAACCTTTGTAAGTGTGATCTGGAGATTTTAAATTAACAATGATATTCACTAGATCCAACCTACTTTGTTCTATATTACCATAAGTGACCTTCAACAAGTCAACTGCTTCCTTGTAAGAGCCATCTACATTGGGAAAGGCTTGTATGAGTATGTAAGCATCTCCTCTTACCTGTCCTTTGAGGTAAAATAATTTAGTTACACAGGCTAGGTCACTCCTGTCATGCACAGCTGCTTTAAAAATTGACCAAAATTCCTCCCAATTTTCTCCAGGATTAAACACAGGCAAACACAATTCTGGGAGTTTTGGCAAAGACATATTATTTGTTGGAGCAGATTGACCAACTGCCTGGTTTACACATTTTAATTTATTCAAGGCCTGACTTTTACAAGAATCTTTTCCTCTAATTCATAATACTGATCTACTTCAGTCTCATCTACACAGTTTACTAACAAATCTCCTTCATATTTGTTGTAATATAATTTGTATGAATCATATCTATTACCTAAAGCATCTAAATACAATTTTAAATCATCAGTATTCACAGTTTCTTGATTCATTAATTCCAAGCACTTATTATATACCTTGGTTACATGAACTTTCCTAGCCTGTAGTGATGCTTTCTTTACTCTATATTCCATATGTTTGTCTTCTACATTAATTTCCTCATTTTCAGCCATGATGCAATGTATTAAATTCAACTTAATAACACTGATTATGTACTAAATTATGCACTTTATAAAGGTAAATAGATACAACTTACCTTTAAATAAATTCAAGCTACTTGAGCTTAGCAATTACATGTAAAAAATTGTAATATAAATTTTAAATACACATTAATAATGTTAGCTACACTTGACCTTAGCAATTACACATGTAAGAAATTTATATATAAATTTTAAATGTACAGTAATACAAACCTTTAGCCAGCCTTGGCTTATCAAAATTATTATACAAATTAATATAAATCCTTGCCAGAATTTGGCATAGCAAAATTAATATTATACACATTAATATAATTAGCAACACTTGCCTTATCAATTACACATACATTGATATAAATCTTGGCCAGAATTGTCATATCAAATTAATATTGTACAAATACATTAATATAAATCCTAGCCACTTTGGCTTTGCAAAATTAATATACACATTAATATAATTAGCTACACTTGGCTTATCAATTACACATACACTTATACACATTAATATAATCTTTAGCCACACTTGACTTATCCAAATTAATATTGTAATAATTATAATCCACTACACATTAAGTAAATTTGTGAACTTAACATCCACCTCCTTTTGTCATTTCACATATAATTATTAAGTAATTAACTAATTAATGACTTCACTAATTGCCTCCGGTTCAAGAAGGACCAACGGGCAAATTAAATGTGGAAAATTGCATTTATCTGAATGTAACTAATTATGTACATAACAGTAAATGATAACAAAGATAATTATTATTTATCAATGTTACATAGACAAGTAGGAATTTGGGACACCTAGGTCGCAAAAAATGTCCCCCTTCGATATCTACCACTGTCATAACCACAAGTTGCTCTGGACCTATTAATTAAATGAAATATACATACACCAGGAATACTGGTAAATATATAAATTTGTGGACTGTATATTAAAAATAATAAATGGTTATATATATATACACAATTACATAACAGAAGGAAAATATATCTTAATATCACTCACCAATTTGACTGGATATTAATGTGTATCATACTCAGAAAACCTCACTCTAACTAAATCTATGAAAATAATGCTGGCCAGAATTACACACAAATCTAGAGCTTATCTGAGGTTCCTGGAGCTGTCTTGTCCAGTCGTCTGATATCTCAAGTTATGCAGGAATGCACATCCAACAATTTCGCCTCCTATTTGAGAGGTGTCAACACAATTTTAACCTCTAGAGCACGAAAAATTCTTCCCATTACACCAACGTTTGTACAAAATTCAAAACCGAGATGACGAGTCTCTTCTTTTTTTCGATAAGATACTTCTTTTAAAAATACAATATAGGGCATCTATTTACCTATAAATTACCGTATTTCCGGAAAATATATACAGTATTTTCCACAATGTTGAACTTCTGGCCAGCTAGTTTCGTCATATCTAGGCAGGGGTTGTGGGTGACCTAGCTGCACTAAGTAATCTCCAGACAAATTTGGTGAGTGTTGGTAACATATATATATTTTTTTCTCATATGATGTATAAATCCACATATTTCCCCCCCCCCCCCCAGCAACGTTATTCTGTCACTGGCAGAAATAACATTATCGCATCACCAGCAACATTACTGTGTCATTGGCAGCAGCAACGTTATCCTGTCACTGGTAGCAGTAGCAACGTCATCTTGTCACTGCCAGCAATAACATTATCGTATTGCTGGCAGTAGCGGCAACATATCGTGTCACTGACAACAACGGCAATAGCAACACTATCGTGCCACTGGCAGCAGCAGCAACATTTTCGTGTCACTGGCCGCAGCAACATTACCATTTCACTGGCAACTGCAGAATTACTGTGTCACTGGCAGTGAAAACATTATCATATCACTGGCAACACCAGCATTATCGTGTCACTGACAGCAGCAGTAACATTATCGTGTCACTGGCAGCAGCAGCAATATCATCGTGTCACTGGCAACACCAGTATTATCGTGTCACTGGCAGCAGCAACAATATTATGGTGTCTGCCACAACCATTATTATTACCTCAAACATTCCTTCCTCACTTGCAGTACTTAAGACATTTCTTCCTGCCGCCTCTCATCACCCTGACTTCGCATAACATCACGTCCCCACCCCCTCCCCCACAATTGCATGACATCAACGCCATCACCTTGCTTTCACCTCAAGACAAAATGACCACCTCTCCTCCCTCCACCTCATAACATCATGTCCATCACCCCACCTTCACCTCATGACGTGACACTCTTCACCTTGAATTCTCGAGTGACCTTGACCTAAAAAAAAGTATCATAGACGCAACTCCACCTCAATACCCTCCACTCGAAAAAAATACCGTAATTACCACTGGCTTATTTTCATGTTCGTGAATTTCATTTTACTATTGTCGTTCCTCAGCTGTGAGGTGACACACCGGTAGTTATCCTCAGGTGAACACCGACCTACCTGCCTAAATTTATCTTGGTGTTCCCCCTAAAATGCGCACTCAAGGCAGTCTTCTTGTATTATCCATTTTCTATTATTTTTTGCTGCATTACCCATTTTCTATTACATCTTTCTCCAGTGCCCATTTTCCTTTATTTGATCCATTACCCATTTTCCTTTATTTTTTCCATCATTGCCAATTTTTTATTGTTGTATTACCCATTGTCTATTGTTGTATTACGCACTGTCTATTGCTGTATTACCCATTGTCTATTGTTGTATCACCCATTGCCTATTGCTGTATTACCCATTGTCTATTGTTGTATCACCCATTGCCTATTGCTGCATTACCCATTGTCTATTGCTATATTACCCATTGTCTATTGCTGTATTACCCATTGTCTATTGTAGTATTATGCACTGTCTATTGCTGTATTACCCATTGTCTATTGTTGTATCACCCATTGCCTATTGCTGCATTACCCATTGTCTTTTGCTATATTACCCATTATCTATTGCTGTATTACATATTTTCTATTCTTACTCCCTTACCTGTTTCCTCTTTTTTCCTCCATTACCCATTTCTCTTTGTTGTTGCATTACCCATTTTCTCTTAGCTCTTACTGCATTACCCATTTTTATTTATTACTTCCTTACCAGTTTTCTCTTATCTCTTGTTCCATTACTTGTTTTCTTTCACTTCTTGATGCATCCCTTGTTTATTCTTGGCCGGCAACCAATATTTTTTTTTTCTGGCTCATCAACTTATTTCTCGCCCAGTGTGTCTGCGTTGTCCATTATCCTTCGCACCAGAAACATTTTTATTTCGCGAGAGAGGGAAGAGCTAAACCTGTAGGGTTCATACAGCGCTTTAGGGAATGGAAGGCAGTTTCGAGGCAAGGAAAGGAACGTATCTCTAATTCTCTGGATCAAGAGCTCTTCACCGGCATCACGCCACCTCTCTGAAGGGACTTACTGGAAACAATCCCATATTTTGGCAAATACTATTGAAGAGTTTCGAGAATTTCACTACTCTTGGAGCCCGGCCATGAGCCAGGCTCGTCTGGTGCTTGCCTGGTCAACCAGGCTGTTGCTGTTGGAGGCAAGCTGCCCCACATATCCATCACAGCTTGGCTGATCTGGCACCTGGTGAAGATACTTGTCCAGTTTCCTCTTGAAAGCTTCTACACTTGTTCCAGCCGTGTTTCTGATATCTTCTGGTAAGATGTTGAATAGTCTGGGACCCCGGATGTTGATACAGTGTTCCCTTATTGTCCCCACTGCAGCCCTGTCCCTCACTGGGTTTATTTTACACTTCCTCCCATATCTCTCACTCCAGTATGTTGTTATGGCAGTGTGCAGATTGGGGACCAGGTCCTCCAGTACTTTCATCTTATATGTGGTTAGTTTTATTTAACATCAATTAAATTTATTACTTTCGTCATGCTCAGACTGATCTTCGTGGACTTAATGTAACAAAGAATTTCCATTCGTCTTATTTGGCAATATGATCGTTACTTTATAAGCCAGAACTGCAAACTCTGCCTATATATGTAAAAAAAAAAAACGATATCTACCTCTGAAATAAAATAGACTAGTAATGCCCAGCTCGTCGCACAGACTGAGAGAAAAATATTATAATTACTGAAAAATGCGACGGTAATTCTTTGCATGTAAAAAAAAAAAAAGACTAAAAATAAGAACGTAAAAAAATATATTACAACTTTCTCGTGCACAGGGGCAAGGGAATGAGCACTTCAGCATTTACTGCTCGTGCAAAGAGTCATTAAACAAGTCATCAAGTGATGTAAGACCCGCATCACGAGCATCTTCCATGACCAAGAAAAGAAGAGTCCCACAGACACAAACATTGTTATTAGTTTTTGTTTAGGTTGCAGAAGAGACTTTTTTGTGATGGAGTAATAAATCTGGATATGATACCTCTCCATAACGGGAGGGAATGATACGGATTAAAAGAGAAAAACTATGAGAGAGGAAAAGGAATAGGCGAGAGTCAAATGTAATAAAGAAAATAGGAGTAGAGAGGGAGGGAATTAAAGAAGAGAAAAAAGAAGACTAGAGTAGAGGACTAGGATGACAAAGAAATGATACGAATGGGAAGTTGAAGACAGGGATAAAAGAAAAATAATGAGAGGAAATAGGGATGGGAGAGAAGAGGGGAAGAGAGGCGGAAAGAGAAAGAGAAAACAATGATAGGCGAGATGGAAAAGGATATGAAAGTGAGAAGGGAGATAGTGCAAGAAGGTAAAGACAAGAGTAGTAAGGAGAGAAAGAGGGAGAGAGGGTGATGACATTCAATTCATTAATATCTATCCTGTGCCGAGACTAATCAACCTGAAAGAATATTTACAAGCTAAAAACTCTAAAAGCTTAAAAAAGTCTTATCCCAGGAATAAGTCAACCTAACAGAGAAAATCCATGATCACTTTTGTTACATACGAGGAAATGTCCTCATAAAGTACCCCTTGCATTACATTAATGGTGTTGTAGGGAAACAGGTTGGTGGCGTGTGCAACTCTTGTGCTATGAAAAAGACACAATATGTGGTTTATGGCAGTTTACTGAAATGTTTCGTCAACCAGGAACAATTTCCTGGTTGACGAAACGGTTTTTTTTCAATAAAATGCATGTTGTGTCTCGTTAACATAGTGCATTCTACCACTGGTATACAATGAGACACTTGTAGTGGTGCGGCGCTATCCGGATTCTGAATGAGATCACTGCTACCTGCTTCTTCACGCGTCATTAGCTCTTGATCCTAAGAATTTAAACTACTTTCCATTTCCCTAGATCAAATTTGATTATCCCTCATCCTCACATAAGAGTTTAGCGCTTGAACATAATTATAACATGCAACACGTCATGCATAGATCAGCTGGAATTACCATGACCAACCCTCCGTCACCTACACTAACACTGATACCAACCCTTCTTTACCCACACTAACACTGGTACCAACTCTCCTTCACCCACACTAAAACTGATACCAACCCTCCTTCACCCACACTAACACTGGTACCAACCCTCCCTCAGCTACACTAACACTGGTATTATGAAGTATTATTATGTGAGCAAATTACCTGCAAGAGGTTTACAGGGTATTACCTAAATTATCTGCAAGTAATTTGGGTGAGGTAAGCGAGACTTAGTCACAGCAGGTTGCCGAACTGTCACTCCCTCGATGCCCACTCCCTACCACTCTCACAAAAAGCTAGACCTGACATTAAATTAATAATTACAATATTAAAACCATCTACTCTGGTAAATTAAAGTTGTGTGGACTGTATATGAACAGGCGGCTGGGTACACAGAATGTAATATTGTACATAAATTATAAGTGTTATTAGAAAGGAAATTCATATTACCACTTACCATTTAATTAATGAATCATTATTATTTTTTGGAAACACACCCTAACGCTACCACTACAGCTAGGATTTACGATGGCCAATGCAAAACTACTGTACGTTATGGGTAAGCGTCACTTAGCTAAGGTGTGCTCCTAGGGAGAATTAGTGTCCTCTATTTATCTGTTCTTGTTGCCGAAATGTAAGGGTTTTCCCCATTATTTATCCCAGTTCTTCAGCAGGAATGTGTCAGCAATTTCTAAATTACAGACTAAGGCCGATATACACAATTGTCTTTTGAGAACGCCTGATTACATTGTACAATTCAGACCATTGTGTACACACATTCATGTTTCAATATGGCACCTCCTGTCCGCATCACTGAGCAGCTGTTCTACCTCCCCCTCTCCCATTCAAAGTTTCTCGAAAGGGTCAAATCAGCAACCCATTTTATTACACAATTATTGTATTATTAAAATGTACACATGCTGAATTTAGGAAAATTCAAAATTTTCCACAGGAACCAACCCTTCCTCACCCACACTAACACTGATACCAACCCTCTTTCACCTACACTAACACTGGTACCAACCCTCCCTCACCCATACTAACAGTGATACCAACCCTCCTTTACCCACACTAAACACTGGTACCAACCCTCCCTCACCCACACTAACACTGATGTCAACCCTCCTTCACCCACACTAACTGGTACCAACCATCCCTCACCCACACTAACACTGGTACCATCCCTCCTCTCACCCACACTAACACTGATACCAACCCTCCCTCATCCACACTAACATTGGTACCAACCCTCCCTCACCCACACTAACACTGATGTCAACCCTCCTTCACCCACACTAACTGGTATCAACCCTCCCTCACCCACACTAACACTGGTACCAACCCTCCCTCACCCACACTAACACTGAAACCAACCCTCCCTCACCCACACTAAAACTGATACCAACCGTCCTTCACCCACACTAAACATTGGTACCAACCCTCCCTCACCCACACTAACACTGGTACCATCCCCCTCTCATCCACACTAACACTGATACCAACCCTCCCTCACCCACACTAACACTGGTACAAACCCTCCCTCACCCACACTAACACTGAAACCAACTCTCCTTCACCCACACTAACACTGGTACCAACCCTCCCTCACCCACACTAACACTGATGCCAACCCTCCTTCACCTACACTAAACACTGGTACCAACCCTCCCTCACCCACACTAACATTGGTACCAACTCTCCCTCACCCTCACTAACACTGATACCAACCCTCCTTCATCCACACTAACACTAGTACCAGCCCTCCTTTACCCACACTAACACTGGTACCAACCCTCCCTCACCTACACTAACATTGGTACCAACCCTCCCTCACCCACACTAACACTGATGCCAACCCTCCTTCACCTACACTAAACACTGGTACCAACCCTCCCTCACCCACACTAACATTGGTACCAACCCTCCCTCACCCACACTAACACTGATACCAACCCTCCTTCATCCACACTAACACTAGTACCAGCCCTCCTTCACCCACACTGATACCAGCCCTCCTTTACCCACACTAACACTGGTACCAACCCTCCCTCACCCACACTAACATTGGTACCAACCCTCCCTCACCCACACTAACACTGAAACCAACCCTCCCTTACCCACACTAACACTGATGTCAACCCTCCTTCACCCACACTAACTGGTACCAACCATCCCTCACCCACACTAACACTGGTACCATCCCTCCTCTCACCCACACTAACACTGATACCAACCCTCCCTCATCCACACTAACATTGGTACCAACCCTCCCTCACCCACACTAACACTGAAACCAACCCTCCTTCAGCCACATTAACACTGGTATTAACCCTCCCTCACCCACACTAACACTGGTACCAACCCTCCCTCACCCACACTAACACTGAAACCAACCCTCCCTCACCCACACTAACACTGATACCAACCGTCCTTCACCCACACTAAACATTGGTACCAACCCTCCCTCACCCACACTAACACTGGTACCATCCCCCTCTCACCCACACTAACACTGATACCAACCCTCCCTCACCCACACTAACACTGGTACAAACCCTCCCTCACCCACACTAACACTGAAACCAACTCTCCTTCACCCACACTAACACTGGTACCAACCCTCCCTCACCCACACTAACACTGATGCCAACCCTCCTTCACCTACACTAAACACTGGTACCAACCCTCCCTCACCCACACTAACATTGGTACCAACCCTCCCTCACCCTCACTAACACTGATACCAACCCTCCTTCATCCACACTAACACTAGTACCAGCCCTCCTTTACCCACACTAACACTGGTACCAACCCTCCCTCACCTACACTAACATTGGTACCAACCCTCCCTCACCCACACTAACACTGATGCCAACCCTCCTTCACCTACACTAAACACTGGTACCAACCCTCCCTCACCCACACTAACATTGGTACCAACCCTCCCTCACCCACACTAACACTGATACCAACCCTCCTTCATCCACACTAACACTAGTACCAGCCCTCCTTCACCCACACTGATACCAGCCCTCCTTTACCCACACTAACATTGGTACCAACCCTCCCTCACCCACACTAACACTGAAACCAACCCTCCCTCACCCACACTAACACTGATGCCAACCCTCCCTCACCCACACTAACACTGAAACCAACCCTCCTTCACCCACATTAACACTGGTACCAACCCTCCCTCACCCACACTAACTGGTACCAACCCTCCCTCACCCACACTAACACTGGTACCATCCCCCTCTCACCCACACTAACACTGATACCAACCCTCCTTTAGCCACACCAACGTAGGTACCAACCCTCCTTAAGCCACACCAACACTGGTACCAACTCTCCCTCACCCACATTGACACTGGCACCAACCCTGCCTCACCCACACTAACACTGGTACCATCCCTCCCTCACCCACATCAACACTGGTACCAACTCCTCCACCCTCACGCACACCAACATAAGTACCAAACCTTCCTCTCCCACACTAGCATAGGTACCAACCCTCCCTCACCCACACCAACACTGGGACTAACCTTCCCTTAGCCACACAAACCAACTCTTCCTCACCCACACCAACGCAGTTGCCAATCCTCCCCTAGTCATACCAACATAGGTACCAACCTCATCTACACCAACAAGAGTACCAACCTTTGCTCATCCCCACCAATACTGGTATGAACCCTCAGTCACATTAACACTGATAACAACCCTCCCTTAGCCACACCAACATGGGTACTAACCCCTCTACACCAGCAATGGTTCCAACTCCCCATCACCCACTCCAACACATGTTCCAACTCTCCATCACCCACTCCAACACATGCTGCAACTCTAAATCACCCACTCCAACACATGTTACAACTCTCCATCACCCACATTAACACATACACTAACCTTTCGCCACACACACACACCATCACAGGTACGAAATTTCCACCACACACACCCCCACACAGGTACGAGCCCTCCACCACGCACACCGACACAGGTATCAACTCTACCACACACACCAATAAAAGTACCAACCCTTTACCTCACGCATAACAACACAGGTACCAACTCTCCACTACACCAACACAGGTGCCAACTCTCCACTTCACTAACACATTTGCCAACCCTCCACCATACACATACCAACACAGATACAAACTACACCACACACCAACACAAGTACCAACCTTCCGCTACACACCAACGTAGGTACCAATTCGCCAATACACACCAGAACAGGTACCAATTTTCCACCACATCAATATACATACCAATTCTCCTCCACACAAACATACGCACAAACACCACTACAGGTACCAACCCTCCACTACACACACACACACACAGGGGCCAGGAGCTAAGTCTCGACCCCTGCAACCACAATTAGGTGAGTACACACACACACACACACACACACACACACCACTACAGGTACCAATCCTCCACCACACACCAACACAGGTACCAACCCTCCACCACACACACACACCAACACAGGTACCAACCCTCCACCGCAAACCAACACGGGTACCAACTCTCCAACACACACCAACACAGGTACCAACCCTCCACAAATCAACACAGGTACCAATCCTCCATCACCCACACCAACACAGGTACCAGCCCTTCACCACACACACACACACACACACCAACACAGGTACCAACCCTCCAGAAACCAACACAGGTACCAATCCTCCATCACCCACATCTGCTGTTCAATCAGTCCATATGTTTCATTTGTTTCTTCCTTTCAAGTTCTCTTATTTAACTCTTTCAGCTGCCCTACTTTTTTTATTCATTTTCAGTAATTCAAGGAAAACGAACGCTAAGTCGATGGACAAATATGTAAAATCGTCACCTCAGCGCAAAATGTACAACTTGTCATTCATTCATACAATGAACACACAAGAGATGGCTTAGCATTCTTGTGTTGTTATGACGATGCTTTCGGCTCCCGGGAATCACAAAACACTTGCTCCAACCATAAACCCCTCATAGTACCGGCTACGACTTTGCATTAAACATCACCAAGAACGACACAAGGTATTTTTCAACAATCGTATGGAGGCACAGACTGTCTTCTCCCACAGAACTACCAGTTGCTGCTGGAGAACAGAAAATGTGAAGTGGAGCACAACAGGTGAGCAGCAGCATCACGGGCGGTGGGTTAAGTTTGTGCATCTTTCATCACCATAAAATATCACCTGAGGAAGGGCTAGCCACGACTCCGCTACGAGGCGTGTTCCTCACCTCCCAGAAATGCTCCGCACTCACCTTACGCTGTGAAAGAATTGGGTGCGGTGGCTATACCTTAAGATTAAAGGGGAAGAACAGGAGTGAGGGAGGGGCCAGGGAGCAGTGCACTTGGTCAATATCACTGAGGGTCTTCCCGTTCACAAGATAGTGTGAGAGAGACGATAAACACACCAGTCTCATACAGTCTGACATTTTTAGCCAATTTGATACTTATCGCCGACTTACACATATTAAGGCTGACCACGAAGTCATTTTTGAACTATTATTGTAGACTTATCTATATAAGCCTCCAACGTCCTGTAAGCATCTTGTCTGTGCTCTTCTCGTTAACTTTCCATCATTTACAAATAGTATATATATGATTCATTCTCTCCAAGTAGTTCGCTGACGTATAAGACCACTATATGACACAATCCTGCCACTAAGAGTTTATCATACACAGGGTTGTCAAGTTTGCTAGTGTTCCAGTTTGCATTTTATATTACAGGGTGTTTCAAAAACATAGACCCATATACTTTTACACTGGATAAAATAATGATGAAGAGTTTACATTTGGAATATTCAGAATTATCAGTCTTTGTCTTCAGCTACCTGCCACAAGTAGCTATATCTCACTTGAATTCTTGGCAGTCACAATGTCACACTGTATTTAGTGGATGTTTATGGTGTCCGTCAACACTGAATCAAAATATCAACAAATTATAAGGATTGCAAATATTTTCTAGCACTGAAATGTAGGTAAATCCTCTTCTCTCAGTACTATTATAGTGAGTAAAATGTTTTTAATATAAACAGGGATAATAAGATCTCATCCAATATCTTTATTGTTGCATGCAGACTGAGTATCTCTGTCAATGTTATCATGATGGCTCGCACTACATTAAGTTCCTGAACTCTTCGGTAATGTCGCTGCCTGTTTTATTTACTCAGCCTTACATTAAAAAAGCGCCAGTATTTTTAGTTTTAATTAATACAAGTATGTTTCTGTTAAAGAAACACTGATCTATAATAGGTTCTTTCCAATCCCTGCACTACGGTCAGTGTTAAGCTTTTAACTATTATAAGAGAAGTGTAGGAAATTTCAGAAAGCCACAGCAGACGGAATGTACGATACACCTAGACCATCTACGCATTCATTTACTTTGCTGATTCATTTCTTTTGTAATTTATCTCTTCCTAAAACGCACCTTTCGCTTCCGAAAATGACGTTAAGTGTCAACCAAGGTTACGAAGGAGGCCTGACGGGGTAGCCACCTTAGCCCCTCTTCCAGGTCCTCTCATTAGGCTTTAATTCTCACTCGTAGTAAATTCCGTAGTACGATTGATTATCGGCTTTCCCATTCAGAAGCTGACACAGAGTTTCCCGCACTTTAGTAGTCCACCATTGAAAATGGAAGTTTCTCGAGGCAAACTTAAAATTTCATAGCGAAAATGGCAGTCAGGAAACGTCACTCAGTTAAATTTGCTTCTATATGCAAAAATTTTTTTTTACCACAGTACTTCATTCAGTCACTATACAATAGTTATGATATACTAGTACCAGTAATCACAAATTTAAATATTATGTTCACTTATAAACATTCTAATTTTCCCAGGAACATTTTTTATTGTCATATGTGCTCTCGTAGATATTTAATTTCACGGGTGTGCGCTGGAAATAATAACACGAAACGGTAAAATTAGCTTTTATACTGAAAAGTTAACACATCGACCATTTCCTAAAGTGAACATTTCCCTTTTCAGTAATTACACAGAAAATGAGTATATAACTGGTGTCTGTCCTCGAGGAAAAAAAAAAAAAAAAAAAAAAACTATCAAGAAGCACCAAGTAAAAAAAAAAGTGTTTTGTATGTTAAATGTAAGTAGAAGTTTGTAAAATTTGCCCGCCATCTTACGTGCCACAAAACCAGAAGTCCTGCCAGAGAAAAAAATAATTACCTATTTCACATTCATATAGCAGGACAGTACTACCTCCTACACTGGTTACGGTCAACCAGTGAACTCTCTATATTATAATTAATTCTCAAATGAAGACAAGCCACAGACAGCACTGTGTCCTCCTTTGCTGACGATACCAGAATTTGCATGATAGTGTCATCCACTGAGGACACTGTAAATCCCGAAGCGGACATTAACCAAGTCTTTAAATGGAGCTCAGAAAACAATATGAAGTTCAATGAAGACAAGTTTCAATTACTCTGCTATGAAAAACTTAAGGAATTAAAAACTAGATCGGAGTATAAAAAAAATCCAACCGCACAAAAGAAAGAAAAACTAATATGAAAGACCTGGGAGTGATAATATCAGAGAATCTCACTTTCAAAGATCACAACAATGTCTACCACATCTGCTAGGAAAATGGCAGGATGGGTAATGGGAACCTTCAAAACTAGGGATGCCAAGCCAATGATGATTCTCTTCAAATTACTTGTTCTTTCTAAGCTGGAATAATGCTGTACTCTAACGCCCCCTTTCAAGGCAGGCGAAACTGCAGACCTGGATAATATACAGAGAACTTTCACTGAACGTATAAGTACAATAAAACACCTAAATTACTGGGAATGATTGAGGTCCCTTGACAATATACACTGGAAAAATTGTAGAGGGAAAGTCCCAAATCTGAACACAGAAATCGCTCCCTACGAAAGCAAAAGAGACTCGGCAGGCGGTGTAACATTCCCTGATTGAAAAGCAGGGGCGCTATGAATACAGTAAGAGACAACACAATAAGTGTCAGGGGGCCCAAGATTGCTCAACTTCCTCCCAGCATACATAAGGGAGATTACCACTAGTCCCCTGGCTGTCTTCAACAGGGAGTTGGACAAGCACCTAAAGTCAGTATCTGACCAGCCGGGCTGTGGTTAGTACGTCGGTTTACGTGCGGCCAGCATTAACAGCCTATTGATCAAGCCCTGATCCACAGCGAGTCCTGGTCATGGACCGGGCCGCAGGGACGTTGACCTCCGAAGCACCCTCCAGGTATATGGAAGGGCTCTGCACGGATAACGATCCAGTCAGAATGGCTGCCTCAAACTGAACGTATTAAAGTTCCAAACTCGAGTACCTGTTCTGTTTGTGTCAATAGCCAACGCATTCATACTGTCCACAGAGAGTAGTGGAGGAAGGAGAGACAAAGGGAGGAAGGGAAGAGAGGAACAGGCAGGACAACAATAAAAGAGGCGAGACGGAAAAAAACAAGAGAGTAAAGATAGCTGAAAGAAGGGTGAGATGACGGAAAGAGAGCGATTGTTTATATTTATTACAAATATATATTGCGCAAATATAAAAACTGCCTTATTTCATCATTCACAGACAACATACTTAATATTACAAGTGAACAATTACATATAAAGAAAAAAATAACCCAAGAAAGTAGGTGCTCAATAACAAACATTATTTACGACAAATACTCCACATGTAGTGTATGGATTTTGAAAAGCATTAAAATTTGATGCATACAGTACATATATTATTATATTTAGGAGGAAACGCTAAATCCACAGGGGTCATACAGTCTGAGAAATGCAAGGCAATCAGATTCGATCCAAGGAAGTGGGAGCCAGGCCCACTTCACTGTATCAAGAGCCCTCACCAGCATCAATGATTTGTCGTTTACATTATTCTTATATATTCACTTCAAGCATTAAACTCGTAGGGGTCATACAGCGCCTGAAGAAAGAGATGGTATCAAGTTTGATCCAAGGAAAGTGACGGTAGCTCCAAATTCTTGGATGAACAGTTCTTCAGCAAAATCAAGGCACCTCCTAGATGGTAATAAGTATGTTGACTCCTAGTCTTGCTGCCTCTCGCAAGATGTGCTTTGCTTTCGACTTTCACAGTCATTTGGAAAGTGGTAGATTGTTAGCCTTACCTTGTTCAGATTATTACATCCGCCAGCACACCAAGCAGTAACTATCATAGAAGCCTAGAAAGACAGAAATCTCACGTGTTGTTCTTGCAGCATCACGTTCAATATGGTTGACAAGATAAGAGCGAATCATAACTCATGACTTCCTATGAAAAACAATATTATAGAAACATACTACCCTAGTTGTGTTTGCAGGAATCGATTCACAGCACCCAGTCCTGCCTCTTAAATCTTATCGACTGCCTTTACTGATTACTGACCTCCACGACCCGATCAAATATATTCTGTGTATGATTTTTCTGCACAACTTTTTAATCTAGTTTCCTATACTTGCTACATTGAGATTTAGAAGGTCTTCCTAACGTTCCTTTGTACCTTTAGTTGTCATCTCTTTTCCACAGCTTCATCTTAAATTTAAAAGTATCCCTGGCCTTTATATCTAACCCAATGAGTAATTATTGTCATGATAATGTCTCGACTAGTCTTCTTTTCTTCTAGTATTGTTAGGTGTGAGTGTGTGCGTACTCACCTAATTGTGGTTGCAGGGGTCGAGACTCAGCTCCTGGCACCGCCTCTTCACTGACCGCACCTAGGTCCTCTCTCCCTGCTCCATGAGCTTTATCATACCTCATCTTAAAACTATGTATAGTTCCTGCCTCCACTACATCGCTTGCCAGACCATTCCACTTCCTAACTACTCTATGACTGAAGAAATACTTCCTAACATCCCTTTGACTCATCTGAGTCTTCAGCTTCCAATTGTTTCTGTGTCCCATCTCTGGAACATCCTGTCTCTGTCCACCTTATCTATTCCACGCAGTATTTTGTATGTCGTTATCATATCTCCCCTGACCCTCCTGTCCTCCAGTGTTGTCATACCGATTTCCCCTAACCTGTCTTCATAGGACATTCCCCTTAGCTCTGGAACTAGCCTTGTTGCAAACCTTTGCACTTTCTCTAATTTCTTGAAGTGTTTGACCAGGTTTGGGTTCCAAACTGGTGCTGCATACTCCAGTATGGGCCTGACGTACACAGTGTATAAAGTCTTCAACGATTCATTACTGAGGTACCGGAACGCTATTCTCAGGTTTGCCAAGCGCCCATATGCCGCAGCAGTTATCTGGTTAATGTGTGCTTCTGGCGATGTACTCGGTATTGTACTCACTCCTAGATCTTTCTCCTTGAGTGAGGTTTGCAGCCTTTGGCCTCCTAGCCTATACTCTGTCTGCGGTCTTCTTTGCCCTCCTCCGATCTTCATGACTTTGCATTTGGCGGGGTTAAATTCTAGGAGCCAGTTTCTGGACCACGCATCCAGCTTGTCCAGGTCTCTTTGTATACCTGTCTGGTCCGCGTCTGATTTAATTCTCCTCCTTAACTTCACGTCATCTGCAAACAGGGACACTTCTGTCATGTCATTCACATACCAAGAATAGCACTGGTCCCAGGACTGACCCCTGTGGGACGCCGCTCGTCACCGGCGCCCACTGTGATACCTCATCACGGACCATGACTCGCTGTTGCCTCCGTTAGGTATTCTTTGATCCATTGCAGTGCCCTTCCTGTTATACGTGCCTCTTCCTCTAGCTTCTGTACTAATCTCTTGTGAGGAACTGTGTCGAAGGCCTTCTTGCAGTCCAAGAAAATGCAGTCAACCCACCCCTCCCTCTCATTTCTTACTTCAGTTACCTTGTCATAAAACTCTAGTAGGTTTGTGACACAGGATTTGCCTTTGTGTGTGTGTGTGTGTGTGTGTGTGTACTCACCTATTTGTGGTTGCAGGGGTCGAGTCCTAGCTCCTGGCCCCGCCTCTTCACCGGTGTGTGTGTGTGTGTGTGTGTGTGTGTGTGTGTGTGTGGAGGGTTGTTCAAAGTTGCTGAATCGCAGTTTCCCAGTAAATATACACACATAAGGAAAGGTATACATCAATTTCATTTACATAAAAGCTGTACACCAGTCAGATTCCTCAAAGTTATTAACTTCTAATGACAATAACAATAATATTTATTAGTAGTATTCAGAAACAACGAAGAATTATAAGCAACATACCTTGAGATGGAGGTTTTTCTTGGTACCATTTTTCTGAGAGTGTTTTATTAAGTTGATTAGCTTTTTCATGCTTTTCAGGTCTTTCATTTGCCCATTTTTCAATTTCTTCGCCTGTTCTACATTTCGTATAACTTGCATCTTTTCCTGCTCCTTCACTCTTATTTTCCTCTACCCATGCAACTATCACATCGGCTTCTTGGTAAGAATCAGTTGCTAAAGGAGTCTGGACTCGACACAGGTTTGGCACTCTAAATATATCTGTTGTAACACCAGAAGCACTCCCACAGCCATCTGGCATATCCTTGAGAAGATCAACAACAGACGAAGCACTTGATTCACATTCTGATTCTTCCATCAAAGACTCACACGAATCCTGCAGAGAGTTCGAGTAATTTTCATCCTTTGGCAAGATACTGGCAAATGGTGGTAAGCCTGCAATGTTAATAGCACTCTCATTTACATTGTAATCATCAGTAGCTATATTTGTATTCAACTCACTTTGATATCCAGGTACATATGTTGAATTGTTTGTTTGAGATTCGGAAGCAAAACACTGCTCCTGCTCTGTTTTATTATATTGTTCTTTGGCATTACACGCTGTAGTGAAATACTGGCACTCTTCCTTAGCATCACCGCATGATTCATGGTCATCTCCATACTGAGCTACAGTCTCATTTGTTTCAATATCAGTAGGCAAAGTTTCACCACAGATGTTTTGAAAAACAGAATCGTCAACACAAATGGCTTTAACAAGCTGGTTTTCGCTGCCCTCACACTGATCATTTTGTGGGACTTTTGTTTGCCTTTTGGATGTACGAGTGTGTCCTAGCAAGAAGTGAACGATGACCTCTACCATGGAGTCCAGTGGAGACTCCAGTTCCTTGTTGCGCTTCATAAGTCGACCAATGTGTAATGCCTTCATGAGCTTTAATCGGTTGCGGACACACGTAGACTGCTCACTTTGTTCTTCATCTAACTGCTGTAATGTCCTCACCAGTCTCTGATAGATAAATTAATGTGACACGTAAGCATTTTAGTGATTATAGTGAAAAAAATAATTATAGTAAATGTAGACATGAAGTCATATTTTTATGCGTCTCCTACCCTTACCCGCATTTTTTGTCACTGCATTTTTGACATATCTACGTAGGGTAAAAAAGTTCACAATGAGTTATTTAGATATACGAAATGACTTGTTTAACCCTAGAAAGCCACTGCCATGGAAACTAATCTCCATCACTGCTTCTCAAGTTTACAACTTACAATACTAATTAAAAGCATAGTTTTTTTTTATTCACTTATATAACAGACCTTTCTAAAATTAAACTCGTATCATCAATTACTATAAAACATAAACTATAACAATATACAGTAGAGGAAGGCAAGGTAATTAGTTATGATAAGTAATATTTCATACAGCAATATTTTTGAACAAGACTGTCGATACTCTGCTAAATACGTTTCGTCCAAAATTTGACAAAACCACCAAGAAAAATAATTTATGAGCACAAAGTATGAGGAACCTGTTATTGCTCGCGTATGTACTGTACATCGTTCCTTATTGTTAAGCAGTAGATTTTGATGTAGCTCTCCATTTTTTAACACACCCCATCAACCATAAATTGGTGAGTACACACACACATTATATATATATATATATATATATATATATATATATATATATATATATATATATATATATATATATATATATATATATATATATATATATATATATATATATACTATATATTTCAACACGTCGGCCGTCTCCCACCGAGGCAGGGTGACCCAAAAAGAAAGAAAATCCCCAAAAAGAAAATACTTTCAACATCATTCAACACTTTCACCTCACTCACACATAATCACTGTTTTTGCAGAGGTGCCTAGAATACAACAGTTTATAAGTATATACGTATAAAATATACACAATATATCCCTCCAAACTGCGAATATCCCAAACCCCTCCTTCAGAGTGCAGGCATTGTACTTCCCATTTCCAGGACTCAAGTCCGGTTATATAAAATAACCGGTTTCCCTGAATCCCTTAACTAAATATTACCCTGCTCACACTCCAACAGCTCGTCAGGTCCCAAATACCATTTGTCTCCATTCACTCCTATCTAACACGCTCATGCACGCTTGCTGGAAGTCCCAACCCCTCGCCCACAACACCTTTACCCCCTCCCTCCAGCCTTTTCGAGGACGACCCCTACCCTGCCTTCCTTCCCCTACAGATTTATACGTTCTCCATGTCATTCTACTTTGATCCATTCTCTCTAAATGACCAAACCACCTCAACAAACCCTCTTCAGCCCTCTGACTAATACTTTTATTAACTCCACACCTAATATCCACACTCCGAATTTTCTGCATATTTACACCACACATTGCCCTCAGACAGGACATCTCCACTGCCTCCAACCGCCTCCTCGTTTCTGCATTCACAACCCAAGCTTCACACCCATATAAGAGTGTTGGTACTACTATACTTTCATACATTTCCTTCTTTGCCTCCATAGATAACATTTTTTGCCTCCACATATACCTCAATGCACCACTCACCTTTTTTCCTTCATCAATTCTATGATTAACCTCATCCTTCATAAATCCATCCGCCAACACGTCAACTCCCAAGTATGAAAACATTCACTTCCATACTCCTCCCCAATTTGATATCCAATTTTTCTTTATCTAAATCATTTGATACGCTCATCACCTTTACTCTTTTCTATGTTCACTTTCAACTTTCTACCTTTACACACACTCCCAAACTCATCCACTAACCTTTGCAATTTTTCTTTAGAATCTCCCATGAGCACAGTATCATCAGTTAAAAGCAACTGTGTCAATTCCCATTTTGTATTTGATTCCCCATAATTTAATCCCACCCCTCTCCCGAACACCCTAGCATTTACTTCTTTTACAACCCCATCTATAAATATATTAAACAACCATGGTGACATTACACATCCCTGTCTAAGACCTACTTTTACTGAAAAGTAGTCTCCCTCTCTTCTACACACCCTAACCTGAGCCTCACTATCCTCATAAAAACTCTTTACAGCATTTATATATATATATATATATATATATATATATATATATATATATATATATATATATATATATATATATATATATATATATATATATATATATATATATATATATATATATATATATATATATATATATATATATATATATATATATATATATATATATATATATATATAACCTTAACAGCTGCCTCTAGTCAAGAGATGGTGACCCAAATAAAGAAGCACGTTCACCATCATTTATTCAATCAATGTCTTGTCAAAAGTGTGCTCGCATCACAATTTAGATTCCCCTCTGACTGCAACACCCACATACCTTCTTCCGAGTGCAATCACTGCCTAACCGATTTTCCTAGAATCCCTTCATAAATATTACCATGTTCACATTACAACAGAACGTCCAATAGAAACTGCTTGTCTATTCACTCCTGGAGTTACCTGGAGAGAGTTCCGGGGGTCAACGCCCCCGCGGCCCGGTCTGAGACCAGGCCTCCTGGTGGATCAGAGCCTGATCAACCAGGCTGTTGCTGCTGGCTGCACGCAAACCAACATACGAGCCACAGCCCGGCTGATCTAGAACTGACTTTAGGTGCTTATCCAGTGCCAGCTTGAAGACTGCCAGGGGTCTGTTGGTAATCCCCCTTATTTGTGCTGGGAGGCAGTTGAACAGTCTCGGGCCCCTGACACTTATTGTATGGTCTCTTAACGTGCTAGTGACACCCCTGCTTTTCATTGGGGGGATGGTGCATCGTCTGCCAAGTCTTTTGCTTTCGTAATGAGTGATTTTCGTGTGCAAGTTCGGTACTAGTCCCTCTAGGATTTTCCAGGTGTATATAATCATGTATCTCTCCCTCCTGCGTTCCAGGGAATACAGGTTTAGGAACCTCAAGCGCTCCCAATAATTGAGGTGTTTTATCTCCGTTATGCGCGCCGTGAAAGTTCTCTGTACATTTTCTAGGTCGGCAATTTCACCTGCCTTGAAAGGTGCTGTTAGTGTGCAGCAATATTCCAGCCTAGATAGAACAAGTGACCTGAAGAGTGTCATCATGGGCTTGGCCTCTCTAGTCCTCCTGTCTAACATGTTCACACAAGTCTACTGGAACTTATAATAATAATAATAATAATAATAATAATAATAATAATAATACTCTTTATTTCTGTAAGTACACGTACAAAGTATACAGGCCTAGCTGACATCAACAACATACTATTATATAGAAAACCCCTTGTTATGCAGAGCATTTTGGGCAAATTTGATCAATTTTGTCCCAGGATGCGACCCACACCAGTCGACTAACACCCAGGCACCTATTTTACTGTTAGGTGAAAAGAGAAAGCAGGTGTCTTAAGGAAACACCACGTCCTAATATTTCCGCCCATACCGGGGATCTTTCATTTTCCTAAAACTCGAAGTGTCCTTTATCACCTCCAGCTGAGATTACCCCTTCCTTTCCTATCCTCTACCCCAGATTTATACTCTTTGTTATCCTATCCCTCTCTATCTTCTTGACATACCCAAACCACCTCAACAGCCTTCTGAATTATACCCTTGGTGCGCCCACATCGCCTTTTAGTTTCTATGCCCTGATTTCTCGTATGTGTATGTATATATATATATATATATATATATATATATATATATATATATATATATATATATATATATATATATATATATATATATATATATATATATGAGAGGAACATCTCTCGAAGGAAATTTAAAGTCTTCTTGAGATATAGGATATCCTAGGTTAAGTCATCATATAATTTCGTTTTCATATACAGTTGCATTTACAGTGACTATATTGAATTAGTAATAATTTAAGATGAAATAAGCCAGTGAAGAGCTCTTGGCTCAAGTAAATGGAGCTAACCTCTCATTCCTTGGATCAGACTTTATTGTCTCCCATTCCCCATGGTTTGACCCGTACGAGTTTAGTCCTTCCCCATGTTCTAATAATAATAATAATAATAATAATAATAATAATAATAATAATAATAATAATAATAATAATAATAATAATAATAATAATAACAGAGTTGAACTATAAATGTTTTATATGCACTATAATTGTTTCTGCATAATGTAAGACTTTCTTAAAAAGGAAATGAGGCAAACTAGAAGGATGGAAATAAATGGTAGTGTAGCAGGGTACAAGGTAGCAAGCACCCGGCAAGACAAGGATGCATGCAAACTCATTGTATAATGTGAGAAGTAAACTGTAATAGGTCACAATTAATATATTAAATATGACACTAAATAATGAAGATGCGATAGCATTTCAGTGAAAAAAACAGAAGCTCGTAGGAGGACAGAATATTGTTAATACCTTAAAGTTAATCCATACGATACAATGTTTGCTTACCTTTTTTGCAAGGTATTCTCGAATCAGGGAGGCACTCAACATTTCAATGGCATTTCGATCCATGGTATAATAAGATAAGACTCTCGGTGTATTACACGTTTCTACATTGTGTTGCAACGATCTGCACTCGTCTTTGCTTAGTTTCTTCACAATCACAAAATGTTAGTGTTCCATTTATGCTTCACTTTGTTTCCTAGGACCTAGCCTAGATATATCACAATCCACCACCAGTCTATGACTGAACAATTGTATGTTCAGTATGTGTAGTACTTTTTGTAAAACCACATACAATTAACCATGATAAAGTTTACTATATTCATTAATGAGGATGTGCCAGTGGTTTGACCAGGAAAGTCACTACAGTTTTATTTCCAATAAAGTTCATGTAAATTATTTGACATTTTCTCTCTTCTTAGTTTAAGTCCTCAGATAATTTTTTTTTTAATCTAGTCACACTTCTACTCTCATTTTGACAGGATGTTATCTATGACTGGGGCCTGAGGTCAAGGATAGGGGGTCAAGTTGGCACTGTCACCTGGCTAATCTGCTCAAAATAACCTCTTTATTTAACCCCACTTCATGTAACACTTCTTCTATGAGTGGTGAGGGCTGAGGTGAGGGGAAATGAAGTGAGGGCTAAGGTGAGGGGAAATGAAAGTGAGGGCTAAGGTGAGGGGAAGTGAAGTGAGGGCTAAAGTGAGGTGAAGTGTTGTAAGATCTGAGTTGAATGGGAAGTGTAGTGAAGGCTGGAGGGGAAGGGTGGTGAAGGGAAGTGTGATGAGGGCTGAGGTGAGGGGAAGTGTGGTGAGGGCTGAGGTGAGGGGAAGTGTGGTGAGGGCTGAGGTGAGGGGAAGTGTGGTGAGGGCTGAGGTGAGGGGAAGTGTGGTGAGGGCTGAGGTGAGGGGGGAAGTTGGTAAGGGCTGAGGTAAGAGGGAAGTCTGGTGAGGGGAAGTGTTATGAGAGCTGAGGTGGAGCAGTGAGGTGAAAGGGGGAAGTGAGGTGAGGGGGAAATTGAGGTGAGGTGAGGGGAGACTAACACCTTGTGTTTGTAAACACTTCGCTTGTCGTGGTTCTGGTGTCGTGGCCGCCGCCGCCGCCGCCGCCCACCGCCATCTGTCGGAGATCACACACCTTAATCCTGCATCTTTAATGTTTTACGCTTTATCTCTCGCCGTTGTGTGTGGCCCGTGGGCGCCGCAGTGCCCAGACGGTGGGTGTGTGTGCGGCGTGGGCGTGGTGGGAGTGTGTGGTGGGCGGTGAGGGCGTGTGAGGGCGGGCGTGACGCAGCCTCACCCACACCGTCTGCTGTCAATGGTCACAGCAAACATGGCTTCCTCCAGCAGAGGAATACAAATCGGGTCTGCGTGGTTTCAAAGAAAAATCAAGCTCCGGCCGCAGCACAGAGGGATCCATCTAGTAACTGACGAAGTGCTGAAGGAGATCCCCGAGCTCAGGCAATTTTCCGTAGGCTTACTACACGTACAGAGTGAGTAGAGCAGAGGGGCAGAGCAGAGTGAGTAGAGCAGGGGGCAGGTGTGCACATGCCCGCCTCCCTCACACATGACAGGCCAGGCTGTATTATGGGTCACAAACTTGCTTTCTGACTGTGCATGAGGCTATACCTCGCTAAGATTAACTACTGTGCCTCTGTGGCACCATTTGACACAATGATTGGTCTTTCTTAACCTGGTAAACATGATATTTTTCACACATGATGTGTTAGCAAGAAGTCTAGCAACTATTAAAATCATTATCAGTTTAAGTAATACTCGTACCTACCATATGGGTATATTTAATTGTTCCAAGCACATTTTTTAAATTACTCGAGTGAAAATTAGATTTACACTTGCTTGATACATTACATTTGTAGAAAATCTTGTTAAATTGTTTTACGAGTGTCTCAAGTGAAGAATTAATGTTTTATTTGTACTTTTAGAAGAATTTTGCAGTTAACTTGAAAATTTAAATTGGTAAATGGCAATATATTAATTAAGTAACTAATTAATAGCTCGCCCTTCATAGGATGCTTGTGTTCACTCAATGCTTTGTATGCTAAATTGCATGTTTTTTACTTATCCCTTCATAATTTTGCATTAAAGATTCTTATCTACATGTTAAATATCATAAACTATCTTCTGTATTAAGTCTGAGTCCTTGCCAGTAGAATGTGTGATTGCTAATTACTTTTACAAGTTTGGAGTTAACTCTTGTCTGACTTTTTTAGGTTATCCTAGGTAATGTACACTATGTATGATCATTGCACCTAAATAAACTTATTCCTTCTAGATGCTGATTATTTTATGCACAAACCATGTCATTTGCTGGTTAATTTACGAGGACCTTTCCACATACACAATGATAAAGTAAAACCAAAATAGGTGCCTACAAAACTCAGCACCCAAGAACCCATTGGAAATAAGTCACTTTATATGACTTTGGGTTATCCTAGGTAATCTACACATATGCTGCTATGAATAATAATCCAAGTAACTGTATTTATGTGTACCTGTACCAAAATAACCTGACTTATGTTAAATATACTAACCTCAGATTTTGAAAAGGGTTAATAAGATAAGCCACTGTTATTTTAAACATAGGTGGCTTTACAAACTTCTGTTTTAAATTACTGTAATATCTCATTACTCCAAAATATTATGCATAACTGAGGTTTCCACATAAGAAATATTCACTGTTATCCTACTACCAGTGTTGTTACTACAATACAGTGGTGATAAATTATGAAGGCTTAGTTAAGGATACACTAACAAAGCCAAATAATGATTTATTTCTGGGGTCTTTTTTTTTTTATAAATTTCACTGAGGCACACACCCAATACTTGCTGTATGCTACCTTGATGTGGAACAGTCGATGAGTTGAAAAAGAAAATTGCTGATGCTAATGGAAGTTAACATATCTTTGCAATACTCTCGTGTGTAGCCAGGCATTGAAAACTTATATGCACTTAAAACACTAGAATAAATTTACTAACATTTGCTGTAGAGGTAAATAGTGGCATTTATCAGTTCAAGGCTAAAGTTAGGAACAAATTGCAAATAAAATAAACTGTGTGAAGGGAAGATAGTGACTGTTTAGCTGTTTAGTAGGGTGCTGCATGGTGAGTATTGCAGTGTGCAGTGGTAAACTTAAATGTGAGACTTGTGTCTCAGATTTCATTTGTAATACTGTACAATAGTCGAAACCATAATATAGAAGATTTTTGTAACCCAGGTTAAGTTGATAAAGACTGTGCATCACTGGGGACTCTTGGTCTTGTTTCCATTGGGGTACTTTAATCCTCTCCCCCAAACTGTAACCCACAACAGTTGACTAACACCCAGGTATCTACTTAATGATAGGTGAACAAGAGCAGCAGGTGTAAAGAAACATGCCTAACAGTTCACCTTGGCCAGAGAGCAATCCCCCAGACAGACAGAGGAAACAATAAAAAGAGAGGGAAAGAGAAAGAGAGAGGGGGGATTATATATATATAATATAATATATATATATATATATATATATATATATATATATATATATATATATATATATGAGAATATGAATGTGTAAATTCAAGAATTATGTGGATTAAAGTAAAGGTTGGATGCGAAAAGTGGGTCATAATAAGCGTGTATGCACCTGGAGAAGAGAGGAATGTAGAGGAGAGAGAGAGAGATTTTGGGAGATGTTAAGCCTTTGAACCAAGTGAGAGAGTAATTGTGGTAGGGGATCTGAATGCTAAAGTAGGAAAAATTTTAGAGAGGGTGTGGTAGGTAAGTTTGGGGTGCCAGGTGTAAATGATAATGGGAGCCCTTAGATTGAACTTTGTATAGAAAGGGGTTTAGTTATAGGTAATACATATTTTAAGAAAAAGAGGATAAATAAGTATTCAAGATATGATGTCGGGCGAAATGACAGTAGTTTGTTGGATTATGTATTGGTAGATAAAAGACTGTTGAGTAGACTTCAGGATGTACATGTTTATAGAGGGGCCACAGATATATCAGATCACTTTCTAGTTGTAGCTACACTGAGAGTAAAAGGTAGATGGGATACAAGGAGAATAGAAGCATCAGGGAAGAGAGAGGTGAAGGTTTATAAACTAAAAGAGGAGGCAGTTAGGGTAAGATATAAACAGCTATTGGAGGATAGATGGGCTAATGAGAGCATAGGCAATGGGGTTGAAGAGGCATGGGGTAGGTTTAAAAATGTAGTGTTAGAGTGTTCAGCAGAAGTTTGTGGTTACAGGAAAGTGGGTGTGGGAGGGAAGAGGAGCGATTGGTGGAATGATGATGTAAAGAGAGTAGTAAGGGAGAAAAAGTTAGCATATGAGAAGTTTTTACAAAGTAGAAGTGATGCAAGGAGGGAAGAGTATATGGAGAAAAAGAGAGAGGTTAAGAGAGTGGTGAAGCAATGCAAAAAGAGAGCAAATGAGAGAGTGGGTGAGATGTTATCAACAAATTTTGTTGAAAATAAGAAAAAGTTTTGGAGTGAGATTAACAAGTTAAGGAAGCCTAGAAAACAAATGGATTTGTCAGTTAAAAATAGGAGAGGAGAGTTATTAAATGGAGAGTTAGAAGTATTGGGAAGATGGAGGGAATATTTTGAGGAATTGTTAAATGTTGATGAAGATAGGGAAGCTGTGATTTCGTGTATAGGGAAAGGAGGAATAACATCTTGTAGGAGTGAGGAAGAGCCAGTTGTGAGTGTGGGGGAAGTTCGTGAGGCAGTAGGTAAAATGAAAGGGGGTAAGGCAGCTGGGATTGATGGGATGAAGATAGAAATGTTAAAAGCAGGTGGGGATATAGTTTTGGAGTGGTTGGTGCAATTATTTAATAAATGTATGGAAGAGGGTAAGGTACCTAGGGATTGGCAGAGAGCATGCATAGTTCCTTTGTATAAAGGCAAAGGGGACAAAAGAGAGTGCAAAAATTATAGGGGGATAAGTCTGTTGAGTATATCTGGTAAAGTGTATGGTAGAGTTATTATTGAAAGAATTAAGAGTAAGACGGAGAATAGGATAGCAGATGAACAAGGAGGCTTTAGGAAAGGTAGGGGGTGTGTGGACCAGGTGTTTACAGTGAAACATATAAGTGAACAGTATTTAGATATGACTAAAGAGGTCTTTGTGGCATTTATGATTTGGAAAAGGCGTATGACAGGGTGGATAGGGAGGCAATGTGGCAGATGTTGCAGGTGTATGGTGTAGGAGGTAGGTTATTGAAAGCAGTGAAGAGTTTTTACGAGGATAGTGAGGCTCAAGTTAGAGTATGTAGGAAAGAGGGAAATTATTTCCCAGTAAAAGTAGGCCTTAGACAAGGATGTGTGATGTCACCGTGGTTGTTTAATATATTTATAGATGGGGTTGTAAGAGAAGTAAATGCGAGAGTCTTGGCAAGAGGCGTGGAGTTAAAAGATAAAGAATTACACATAAAGTGGGAGTTGTCATAGTTGCTCTTTGCTGATGACACTGTGCTCTTGGGAGATTCTGAAGAGAAGTTGCAGAGATTGGTGGCTGAATTTGGTAGGGTATACAAAAGAAGATAATTAAAAGTGAATACAGGAAAGAGTAAGGTTATGAGGATAACAAAAAGATTAGGTGATGAAAGTTTGGATATCAGATTGGAGGGAGAGAGTATGGAGGAGGTGAATGTATTCAGATATTTGGGAGTGGACGTGTCAGCGGAGGGGTCTATGAAAGATGAGGTGAATCATAGAATTGATGAGGGGAAAAGGGTGAGTGGTGCACTTAGGAGTCTGTGGAGACAAAGAACTTTGTCCTTGGAGGCAAAGAGGGGAATGTATGAGAGTATAGTTTTACCAACGCTCTTATATGGGTGTGAAGCATGGGTGATGAAAGTTGCAGCGAGGAGAAAGCTGGAGGCAGTGGAGATGTCATGTCTGAGGGCAATGTGTGGTGTGAATATAATGCAGAGAATTCGTAGTTTGGAAGTTAGGAGGAGGTGCGGGATTACCAAAACTGTTGTCCAGAGGGCTGAGGAAGGGTTGTTGAGGTGGTTCGGACATGTAGAGAGAATGGAGCGAAACAGAATGACTTCAAGAGTGTATGAGTCTGTAGTGGAAGGAAGGCGGGGTAGGGGTCAGCCTAGGAAAGGTTGGAGGGAGGGGGTAAAGGAGGTTTTGTGTGCGAGGGGCTTGGACTTCCAGCAGGCATGCGTGAGCGTATTTGATAGGAGTGAATGGAGACAAATGGTTTTTAATACTTGACGTGCTGTTGGAGTGTGAGCAAAGTAACATATATGAAGGGGTTCAGGGAAACCGGCAGGCCGGACTTGAGTCCTGGAGATGGGAAGTACAGTGCCTGCACTCTGAAGGAGGGGTGTTAATGTTGCAGTTTAAAAACTGTAGTGTAAAGCACCCTTCTGGCAAGACAGTGATGGAGTGAATGATGGTGAAAGTTTTTCTTTTTCGGGCCACCCTGCCTTGGTGGGAATCGGCCAGTGTGATAATAAAAAATAAAAAAAAAATATATATATATAAATAGAGAGAGAGAGAGAGAGAGAGAGAGAGAGAGATATTGATTGATTGATTTTGGGAAATGTTGAGTGAATGTACGGGAAGTTTTGAACCAAGTGTGAGAGTAATGGTGGTTTGGAATTTCAATGCTAAAGTGGGCAAAAATGTTGTGGAGGGAGTAATAGGTAAATTTGGGGTGCCAGGGGTAAATGAAAATGGGGAGCCTTTAATTGAGCTATGTGTAGAAAGAGGTTTGGTAATAAGTAATACATATTTTATGAAGAAGAGGATAAATATACAAGGTATGATATAGCACGTAATGAAAGTAGTTTGTTAGATTATGTATTGGTGGGTAAAAGGGTGATGGGTAGGCTCCAGGATGTACACGTTTATAAAGGGGCAACTGATATATCGGATCAATATTTAGTTGTAGCTACAGTTACAGTAAGAGGTAGATGTGAAAAGAGGAAAATGGCAACAGCAAGCAAGAGGGAGGTGAAAGTGTATAAACTAAGGGAGGAGGAAGTTCAGGTGAGATATAAGCAACTATTGGCAGAAAGGTGGGCTGGTGCAAGTATGAGTAGTGGGGGGGGGGGGGTTGAAGAGGGTTGGAATAGTTTTAAAAATGCAGTATTAGAATGTGGGGCAGAAGTTTGTGGTTATAGGAGGGTGGGTGCAGGAGGAAAGATGAGTGATTGGTGGAATGATGAAGAAAAGGGTGTGATAAAAGAGAAAAAGTTAGCTTATGAGAGTTTTTACAAAGCAGAAGTGTTATAAGAAGAGTAGAGTATATGGAGAGTAAAAGAAAGGTGAAGAGAGTGGTGAAAGAGTGCAAAAGGAGAGCAGATGATAGAGTGGGAGAGGCACTGTCAAGAAATTTAAATGAAAATAAGAAAAAATTTTGGAGTGAGTTAAACAAGAAAGTCTAGAGAACAAATGGATTTGTCAGATAAAAACAGAGCAGGGGAGTTAGTAGATGGGGAGATGGAATTTTGGGTAGATGGTGAGAATATTTTGAGGAACTTTTAAATGTTGAGGAAGAAAGGGAAGCGGTAATTTCATGCACTGGCCAGGGAGGTATTCCATCTTTTAGGAGTGAAGAAGAACAGGATGTGAGTGTGGGGGAGGTGCGTGAGGCATTACGTAGAATGAAAGGGGGTAAAGCAACAGGAACTGACAGGATCATGATAGAAACTTTAAAAGCAGAGGGAGGGATATAGTGTTGGAGTGGTTGGTATTTTTGTTTAATGAATGTATGAAAGAGGAGAAGGTACCTAGGGATTGGCAGAGAGCATGTATAGTCCCTTTATATAAAGGGAAGGGGGACAAAAGAAATTGTAAAAATTATAGAGGAATAAGTTTACTGAGCATACCAAGAAAAGTGCACGGTAGGGTTATAATTGAAAGAATTAGAGGTAGGACAGAATGTAGGATTGTGGATGAGCAAGGAGGTTTCAGAGTGGGTACGGGATGTGTAGATCAAGTGTTTACATTGAAGCATATATGTGAACAGTATTTAGATAAATGTAGGGAAGTTTTTATTGCATTTATGGATTTAGAAAAGGCATGTGATAGAGTGGATTGGGGAGCAATGTGGCAGATGTTACAAGTATATGGAATAAGTGGTAAGTTACTAAATGCTGTAAAGAGTTTTGATGAGGATAGTGAGGCTCAGGTTAGGGTGTGTGTAATATCACCATGGTTGTTTAATATATTTATAGATGGGGTTGTAAAAGAAGTAAATGCTAGGGTGTTCAGAAGAGGGGGGGGGATTAAATTATGGGGAATCAAATACAAAATGGGAATTGACACAGTTGCTTTTTGCTGATGATACTGTGCTCATGGGAGATTCTAAAGAAAAATTGCGAAGGTTAGTGGATGAGTTTGGGAGTGTGTGTAAAGGTAGAAAGTTGAAAGTGAACATAGAAAAGAGTAAGGTGATGAGGGTATCAAATGATTTAGATTAGGAAAAATTGTATATGAAATTGGGGAGGAGGAGTATGGAAGAAGTGAATGTTTTCAGATACAGTGGACCCCCGCATAACGATCACCTCCGAATGAGACCAATTATGTAAGTGTATTTATGTAAGTGCGTTTGTACGTGTATGTTTGGGGGTCTGAAATGGACTAATCTACTTCACAATATTCCTTATGGGAACAAATTCGGTCAGTACTGGCACCTGAACATACTTCTGGAGTGAAAAAATATCGTTAACCGGGGGTCCACTGTACTTGGGAGTTGACGTGTCGGCGGATGGATTTATGAAGGATGAGGTTAATCATGAGGGAAAAAAGGTGAGTGGTGTGTTGAGGTATATGTGGAGACAAAAAACATTATCTATGGAGGCAAAGAAGGGAATGTATGAAAGTATAGTAGTACCAACACTCTTACATGGGTGTGAAGCTTGGGTTGTGAATGCAGCAGCGAGGAGGTGGTTGGAGGTAGTGGAGATGTCCTGTCTAAGGACATTGTGTTGTGTAAATATTATGCAGAAAATTTGGAGTGTGGAAATTAGTAGAAGGTGTGGAGTTAATATAAGTATTAGTCAGAGGGCTGAAGAGGGGTTGTTGAGGTGGTTTGGTCATTTAGAGATAATGGATCAAAGTAGAATGACATTGAGAGCGTATAAATCTGTAGGGGAAGGCGGGGTAGGGGTCGTCCTCGAAAAGGTTGGAAGGAAGGGGTAA